>NC_081406.1:64212310-64520331 GCF_030272615.1 Cryptomeria japonica | reverse complement strand
GAAGGCTATCAACAATACAAGAAGATAAGCATATAAAAATTCAAGAGTTGTTATATGTTTGTGTTTCTATTACCCTAGAGGAAATGGATAAGACACTTGAGGTTGAAGATAGAAATTTTTTTAACAAAAAACATAGAATAACTAGTCTTATGCTAGGAAGGGTAAATGAGATAATCAAGGAGACCTAAAAGGAATGTGTTAAGTTCTTTGAAGAGAACAAAGGTTTCTTTACTTCACTAGAATCAAAGACAGACACTACAAACATCCTAGTTGAAGGGAAAGGAAAGGGTATTATGGGTACTTCATCCTCAGTTTTGAAGAACATTAAGATAGTGGAAATTAAGCCCCCGATAGATACAAATGTTTATAAAAATGTTGAGATACCGACGGATACAGAGAGTAAAAAGGTTGATGATGTACATGATACTAATGTTGAGGACAACAGTCCTCTGGATACAAATGTACAAGATGAGGTTATAGCTCCTAGGGAGGAACCGTCAGTTATTGAGACTGCACCAAGTGGCGAAGCCACCAATGCAAGTGTAGAAACTATAAAGGATAAATCATTAGAGGAGAAGAAAGAGGAATCCAATAAGGAACCCAAAGTGAGTCCATCATTGTTGTCAATTGACACCTCACGGGTTGTAAATAAAAAGATAACCGAGATGAGTTCAATTGAACTCATGATGATGGCTGCACAAAAATTGATGAAGGAAGGATCTATGGATAAAGGGATTATTGATCAGTTTATCACTGTTTTGCATAGACTAGTCTCAGATTGCAAGTTTGACAAAGAAGTGAGCCCATCCAGCAAGCTTAAGACAACTACAAAGCATATTTCAAAGGATTTTCAATCCTAGAGAGGTTCACATAGGCTAAAAGAGATGCATTTGATTAGATGATTGAGTTAGAGAGAAAGGAAATTGATGAGAAATTGAAATTGATGAGAAATTGAAATTGATAGATAATTCTTTAAAGAAGTGTACAAATATATACAGAGTATGTTGTAACATAGATGCGCTTACATTTAATTTGGATAAGAAGATTGAGGAATTCCAAGAGAAAATTGCAAGTATATCTAATTCTTTTGATGGATTAAATTCATTGACTACATCCATTGATGGTCAAATTTTGGTTTTGGAAGCTCAAATTTATGTTCTTGAGAAAGAAAAAGACAAAATCATAAGAGCCAGAAGTCTGAGAGGTTTGGTGAGTCCCCGGTTGGATTCACTTAGTGTATATAAGAAGGAGTTTATGGATATGGTTGGTAAGCCCACACCAGCAGAGTTAAGTGAGAAATAATCCTTTACCCATATGCTAATTGGACTTGCATCTATTTCAGGCACTTTCAAATCTGGTTGGGATACTTATCTTGAGCTTTTGGAGAGGGCATACCCAGATATTTTAAAATATATTAAGCTCGGGTAAGATATTTTTGGGATATTCATTGTACAATATCTTTCATTCCTTGTCCCAGTTTTGGATCGTTGGCATTCTTTTTTGAAATTATGATGGCATTGATGCCAAAGGGGCAGTGATATAGATGTAAAAAAGAATAGAGGGAGTTGTATACATTAGGGGGAGTATGGAGTATTTTGTATTGATGAATATTCAGCTCAGGGGGAGCAGACAGGATGAAACCGATAGATGAAACCATGATCATTTTTCACATGAGTGTTGCCATCAATGCCGAAGGGGGAGATCATTGGCAATTGACACTCAATTGGTTCATTTCACCATGTTGTCATTGATGGCAACATGATATCTTGTTCTGGCTTCATGTTTTGGTTCAGTTGTGTACCGACACTTCACCGACACTAACATCGACAAGATGGAAGGAATTCTTAGGTTACTGATATTGCAGGCTGACATGGTTTAGAATTTGGTTATTGGTATTGGAGGCCAACATCTTTTGGGTCTGGCATCGGCAATTGTTTTTGATATTCATGTATTTATGTTATCCAGCTAACATGTATATTGATATTGTAATTATCTTTGTAAGCCAACATAAGGCATGATAAATTGTATAGGGTATATAGGTCAATTGGATTAGATCCATTTTGTGATATGTCAGATTATGGAATATGTGGATGTGATATGATGCAAAATATATCAGAGAGATCATGTATGTGAGGTTATTTATGTAAGGGTTATTCAGTAAAGGGTTTAGGGTTTCAGACTGGAACAGACAGAGCTTAACCAAAACTGTATTCTGGCATACAAGATGCTATCTTTTGTAGTTCATCACTTCTCCGAATTGTAGTATGGATTTATATGTAGTCAGTGAGGCTCCTTTTGTGATTGAGTAGTTTACTCTAGGCTGTAAGCCTTCCTACAAGTGTAGGCCCCTTATATTTTGTAATATCTCTTCATATGGCCAGTGAATTGATATTATGGGTCACAAATCCCACCGTGGTTTTTCCTCTTTGAGGTTTTCCACGTATAATTTTGTGTGTTATGGTGTTCATTTGTGTGATTGTCTTATTGGTTTCTTTACTTCTGTCAATTCTATATGTATCAGTATTCCAGTTGGTATATGCATGTTTTAATAAGGTTAACATTGACCATATCAGTAGATCACTGATTCACCCCCCCCTCTCTGCATTGTTCTTGGATTTCAACAAAAGTATGAAAAAAGGGACTTCATATGTAAATGTTGTGAGAATTTGATGTTTCAAAAATGAAGGATGAATTTAAGTTAATTATAATTAATTTTTTATGCATAATATATAAAAACTACCTATTCCATTGTGTAGAGCTCCAAGTCACCTTTCCAATGCTTGTAAAAAATCAAAATTTTGATACGACACGTAAAAGTTATGCCTATTTTACTAAAATGTATTTTTTGCAGGCTTTTCAAAATAGATATCCATTTCAAATGGATGGCTGTTTCAAATAGATATCCATTTTAAAAACATAAAATTTAGAAAAAAAAATTTGACTTGAGGAAACAAATCTCTATTAGCTCTGTTACTAATAAATATCCATTTTTTTTGACATAATTTTTTTTCCCTCTATTTTTGATGAAAATAGCTTGATACCAATAGGGCAAACAATTGAGAGGGGTGGAGGGGTGAATCAGTTGTCTCAACAACTCACACCACTTAAACTTATTCTCAGATCTGATAAACACACATGAAATCATAAATCAGCAACACATCATGAACACACATAGCATCGAGATTTTTGACGTGGAAAAACCGGTCAAGGGAAAAATGACAGTGGGGATGAACCCACAAAATAAGTATACTCTATTAGAAGTATTATAATTGGGAATGCACATGCATTTAGGCACACTTCTCAAAACAACAAGAAGAAGGCTCACTGCCTATACAAACAATGTCAAATCACATCTGGAAATTATGAACTGAGAAATAACATCTCCTTAATGCTTGGTTCAGTCCCTTTTAAGAACAAAACAATTTTCTTCTTCACACTTATTCTCCCCCTCTGAAAGATGTATACGTTTAATGCACATACATATTCACTCTCTCATCCACAATCATGCTCAATTACAAAGATATTACATTTATTTATACATGACATCAACCTATTTCTCCAAGGTTGGCTCAACACTCATCACCTAATTACAAGAATATAACTACACCCAACACAATATAACATGCTGACCAAGCAATGTCGGTCAAGACATAGCACCAAGCCAAATATTTTGCCTCAAACATGTTACACCTCCAAAAATTACACCTTGATCATCCACAACATGCTACAAGGATCTGGTCGGCCATAAACATGAAGAAAACCAACATATCAAAGAAAAAAATCAATTATGAGCTCAATGATCAATGCGGACCACCAACACAAAAGAAACACAATCCATAAACATCTAGAAATATCATGAATTAGCACCACAACATCCACACAACACAAATTACTAGAATCACCAACATCATCATACTGAACATCAGGAACACTAATTGCTGTTGAGATTGTTGGGAGATTGTTTTACTCTGTTAGATTTAGTTGTTAGACTTGGATATGTTGTTGTCATTGATGTCAACATATTCTTGTGAGTTTTTTTGGTGAGCTTGTGAAGATTATCTGATCTTGTTTGTTGTTCTTTGGTTACCGGTTCCTAATGTTCCTATCTATATTCCCTCAGGTATATCCCGGTATGATCAAATCTTGTGCTGAGACTTTGGGATGTTTCTTGGGATGATCTTGTGTATCTTCATTTTAGATGGTTCATGATTTGGTGACCTGAAAGGTTATCTTTCTTCATGACAATTGTTGCTTGGTTGTGTTCTTGATCTTTGAGATGTTGACTGGTGAAGATTTGATTTGAGGTGTTGGTGCAACTATTCTAGATGATTCTAACATGTTTTTTGGTGTCTCATAATCGTGTCATATTTGTCTTGGTGACCTAGATTGATCGTTGTGTGAGTTTTGGTGATTTGTATCAACCGGTGATGATTTGAGTGTTTCTGGTGGTGTAACATGTTGCAGTTGGTCTTGGCATGATTTTAGATGGATATGATCATTTAGATATTTGAATTAGGTCCATGCTATGTCATGCAAATCATAATATTGGTCCGGTGGTCGATCTTTGTATCGTGTAATGTAATTTTTGTATCTATGAGTCGAGGGTTGAAGGTTTAACCGACCTTGCTATCAAGGTTGATGATTTGTATATATAGGTGATATACTTATGTAATTTAGGTGTCTAAGTTATGTCTACATTATTGGAGAGAGCTACATGTGTGAAAAAGAGATATCATTCAGTGAAGTGTTGTGGTGAGATCGATGTTGTAAAGAAAACAACTATGCATAACCGAAACTGTTATCAGGCATCTGTAGATGTTACTATTGCAGTTTATTTCTTCTAGATTGTAGTTCGATTTATTTTGCAAGTCAATGAGACTTCCCTGAGGGTTGGATCCTTTTGGGCATATATCTTTTTGGCAGTGAGCCTAGGCAATGTTCCTAAATGCATGTGCATTCCCATCGTAATATTTTCACATACTACTATAGAGTATCATCTGATTGTGGGTAGGTTCCCACCATGGTTTTCCCTTAACTGGTTTTTCCACATCAAAAATCTTAGTGTTATGTGTTATATCTTTTAGTTGCAGTTTATCAGTTTATGCTTTGGTATTTGATTATCCAATTTCCGGTGAAGACTGAATCACCCCCCCCTCTTAGTCTCCCTTCTTGATTGCTGCTAACAATTGGTATCGGAGCTAGATCCTCCGGTAGAAGCTTAATTGGTTGGGGAGATCCAGGATGGCAGCTCAAGGTATTCTTTTCAAGAAGGACAGTCCAAGGTTTGATGGAAGCAACTATATTGTGTGGAAGAACCATATGGAGGTGCACTTGAAATGTCTTGGAGAAGATTACTGGAAGATTACTAAGAATGCCTATGTTGTTCCTCATAATGGACCATCCACTGTTGATGAAGTTAAGGAAGCTGAATATAATATCAGAGTGAAGGAAGCATTACTTAGTACCATAACTGATTTTGAAATGACAAATGTAATGGAACTTCAGATCGCACATGAGATCTAGGTTAAACTTGAGATCCTGTATGTGTTGTCTTTATGATGATTGTAATGAATGACTTCATATGTTGTCATTGATGGAACATGTACACACATACATATGTTTGTCTACCGGTGTTACTTCAAAGTTATTTGTATTATATTTCTACCGGTATTAAAAGTTTTGTTTATGATGGTGTCAAACTGGTACATGGAGACAACCGGTATATACAGGAACAACTTGATATCAACCTGAAGATCCAGCGGAGATTACCATAGAAGAAATGAAGGAAAATTGATTTACATGTTGATATGGTTAGCTCCAACTAGTATTGATGTTCCAACCGATATTCATTGATTGTGTGGTGAGTTATCATAGGTCGTGATGAGTTACCCTAGCTGACAATTTTAGAAGTGTTAAGGTGTTGAGAACATTGCAGAGTATGTTGGTTATGCATTTTTGAGTGCGTATAAGAGGATCTATTCAAGCAAGTTATGCTACTTCTAGATCACACCACCTATTGTTTTCTAATCACTACAATAGTCAAATCCCCTAACTGGGTAAGCTCTAACAAGCTTCTTTGTACAAATCCTCTAACCAAGTGATCCATTAGTTTGGATTCAAAAATCCTCTACCAAGGTTACTCCTAACAGGGTATAGCTCCTAACATAGCTTTGGGATCTTTAATAGGATTCACTCCTAGTAGAGCACTTTTGTAGACCTTAACCGATCAATTACCTATTATTGCAGATAGTTAACCTGTGATTCCCATCTCACCGTGGTTTTTCCCATTTGGGGTTTCCACGTATAAACACTTCTGTTATGGTGGATGTATTACTTATTATGGATGCTTTAATATCATTTTGGATTGTATGCATAGTGTTTAACAAACTTGTTCAATATATCTATCGGTCAGTGTTTAAAGTAGTATTGTTTTTAGTGTCACTAATTCTCCCCCGTCTCAGTACTTTATAAGTCTATCAATTGGTATCGGAGCCTAACTTATTTAAGGCTTAATCGCTTGGAAGGAAACCCTAAAGCTACCATGGGGATTTGAGCTACTTTGAGATGGCTAGAGTGCTTGAAGCTACTAAGGATGAGCTTGAAACCCTAAGGGTTAGATTCAAAGCTTCACAAGTCAAAAGGAGAGAGCTAACTGAACAAATATTGGAAAATTTTGATAATAGTTCTTCAGATGAAGCCAACATTGATGCATTGGCTGAAGAAGTTGAAAAACTGAATGGTCAAAAGCTAAATCTGAGAAGAGAGTTAGAAGCCCTAACTATCCGCATGAGTCAAGAGCTGGAAGCTAGGAGGACAGTTGAAGACCTTGTCAAAGAGAGAGATCATGAAATTGCTAAGATCAAACGAGAAAATGCAACCTTGCATGAGCATTGGCATGTTGAAAAAGAAGAAAAAGAGGCCTCACAGCTAGATCTTGAAATGACATCATCTCTAAAAGAGACTCTTTCAAAACACAATGAAGATCTTACCAGGGAACTCACTGAGGTTAATGGAAAGTTGGAAAAGTTCAACAAAAGTTTTACCATGCTGGATGAGCAGATTCAATCACAAAGGATGAAAGGTGATACTTCCGAACTTGGTTTTAACACATTTGAGAAAGGAGAGTCTTCTAGTACAAAGAGTAACATTCATAAAGACAAAACAATTCCTAAGGCTAACAAGCCTACCAGTAAGAAAGTATTTAAACATATTTTCTTTTTCTGTCATAAACCTGGTAATACTGCAAATGTGTGTAGAAGCAAACCCAATGGAAATACAAGATACAATGCAAATACTAGGTATGTGTCTAAGAGATTTGAAGGTCATTGTTTCACATGCAAGATGTATGGACATAGATCAATTGAATGTAGATATGGAGCAAATAATCTAGTACCTCACATGAATCCAAGACCTAATGACAACTGGATGAGAACCTATGATAACTGGGGTAACATGAATTGGGAGAGACCCTATGTCAACCAGTTTAGTCCATTTGAGATGGAAAGGGTAACTAATGTCATTTGTACCATTTGTAACAATTATGGTCATGTAGCTATGAATTGCAAAAGGAGAACTGGAAGAGGTAATGCAGGACCTTGGAGATCATCTGCAATGGCCTGCTATCATTATCATAAACCAGGACACATGGTGAAGTTCTGTAGATCTAAAAAGATCAAACCGGTTAATCATTCTAAAGATCAAAAAGGAAAGCAGAAGGTAAATGTTGAAGAAACCAGAGAAGAGATGAACTGAATATGGAAAAAGAAGAGTGATGATGTACCTACGGAAGTACCTAATCCTTCACCCAGTGTGGAGACTCCTACACTAGTGAACTAAGCCTTTCAATAGGGATAAGGGGAGCATAGCAGTAAATCTACTTCCGGACCCCTTGAAAGATGAGTGGTAAGAGAGTTTGAATTTTTGAGTTGTTATGTGTGAAATCTTGATATCTTTTGTCAATCAGTTTTTCAAAAGTTTATCAATCGGTTTTACACCTGTTAATATCGTATGCATTGTTAAGCGGTGTATTAGGGTTTGTAACCCTAGTGGTTGAGCATTTAATGCAGTAGGTAAAAAGGATAAAAGTGAGTTTTACTTTGTTATTTTTACCCTAAATTCATTCGAGAGAGAATTGTTGAGCACTTGCAGAGTGAAGAGAGGATTGCTAGCTGATTTTACTTGAATTTGTGTCGTGAATTGCATGATTGAAGCTGATTCAAAGGTTAGCAAAGGTTGAACAGGTGTGCACTTGAGAAATTAACCGGTAACTAAGGTAGTGCATGTGAATTGATGTATTTCTTTGTAAATCCCATTTCGAATCTAGTTTATCTGAAATGGCTTCATCATCTAAGCAATTAGAGAGGTTAATGATCACCTCAAAACTTATGGAGGTTGTAGAATCAGAACGAATTGTGTCTTATAATGCTTTATCTCAAGTTCTTGATCAAGTCATTGTAAAAGGTGATTTGTCTTGCTACATTGATTGTAAAATTGAAGATTTAGGATCATTGTCAATTTACTCTTAATTGAAATCCCTTTGCGATAAGAGCGGAAAGATTCAACTTGAGTATATTAGGGTTTATGAGCAGAGTTTACTTTAGTGGTGAATATTCACCAATGGCAAATTTTTCACGTCGACCATGTCAAAAATGGTGAATATTTTGTACCGTTTGGGGGTGGCCATGTCGCCAGAACATTATCAATTTCCATCAAAGTCACGGCCCGATCGCCATATGTTTTATGCAATTAAATGTTTCTATGCGATGATTTTGCCAATACAATATATGGTGGACACACAGTAAATTTAATTGTTTTGCCTAAAATCTCCAAGGTTGCCTTAATAGATGACCTTAATTCGCTTATAGGCATGTGAAGATTTGTTAGCCAGGGGGACCCAATTTGCCTGACATCTTGCCGATGCGTGTCTCCATTCACCCCAACTTTCACCAACTATATTGTATTCGCCTATTATTTGGATGACCTATAATCGCCTCAAAAATTACATAAGTCATATTTGGACAACCTATAATCGCCTCAAAAATTACATAAGTCATGTTATAGTTATGCAGGATTCACCAAATATTTGTATACCATATAAAATTCCCACGGAATTTGCCATATAAGGATTGGTATAAATACATGCAAAGATCAGATCTATCTCAACACAATCTGGTGGGTTCTAGGCTCTGAATTCTGATCAATAGAAAAGTTTCAAACCAAGGAAAATCATTGTTGTTGACTGTATCAGTGACTGCTAGTGACCTAAAGCCTAAAGGTGAGCGATCATATTTTTGAAGTGGTATATTATACATTATAGTCTATTATTGCTTCTTCAGCAAATTGATATTTTTTTGGCAGCCTTTATTTCATTGGAGATGTTGAATAGGAAGAGGGGTAGGAAACTTAAATGTGGGGAAGGCCAGGAGAGGCCAACAAAAAGAAGAATGTTGTCTTCGTACTTTGGCATTGGAAAAGATTGTGGTACTAGTGAAAATCAGGAAGGTACATCATCACAAGTACAAGTACAAAATTCATCACCTGCACTGCATGTTGAAGACGGCGACGAACCTGATATCTTAGATCAGGATGATCTTGAAGAAGATTATCTGGTAGATACCCAAGTTAGCTGGAATGATATAATCAACTTGGGTGATAATGCCATTGATGATAATGCACGGAAGGGGAAAAGAAAAGCCATATCAAAAAAGGGTGAACCACAATCAAAAAAGGATCAGGAGTGGGATATGTCAGTGAGGAATTTTCAAATTAATTGGGCATCAAAGTATCCATTCATTGAACCAGTCAAGAATCCAATTGAAGGCGAGCCTCCAATAGAATGCAGGTGTAAGATTTACACTTGGAAACATAACAAGGAAATTAGGTTGCAACTAAAATTTGACACCATAGAAAAGCATATGGGTAAAGTTTATGAAAAACAAATGATAGATGGGGTTGAAAAATTAGTGATAAGATGGAAAACAAAGGATGAATGTAAGCATGTGAGGAATGTCGAAGAGTATTATTTTCATGAGAAATTACAGCTGTTGAAGTTATAGGTTCTATTGAAGCTATTTTTGGAAAAGCTGTTCAGTTAAGCATTGTTTTTCATATTTTGAGCAGAGGGCTTGCTATGATAGATTTCCCATCAATTAGTGGTTTATTACACTTTTTGAAAGTTCCTAACTATCCTAATAGACACTGGTCAGTAAACAGTGGATGGGAATGGGCAAGTTGTCTTGTTGAGGTTGAAAAAGAAGATGTATAGGAAAAAATAAGAGAGTCAAACTTCATTGCATTTTCTTTAGACGAAGTTACGGTAGTAGAAAATACTTCATGGGTATGCATGCATGTTTATACTGTAGAGAATCATACCCACCAACCTCATCTACTATCTATTGCTAAAATGAAGGAGAGTGCGACAACGGAAAATTTATTTCAACTAGTAAAGAGAAGTTTAATTGAATATGGAGGTATGGATGACATGACGATAGCCAAAAAATTGGTTTGTGTTGAAGCAGATGGAGCTTCGGTAATGCAAGGTCACAGGAATGGTCTTTGTACAAAGATTGAAACTTCATTTGCACCTTACATTAATGCAATTCACTGCATGGCTCACAGAATGAATCTAGCTTTTGGAATTGTGAGCAAGTTTGCTTCGGTTAAAAAAATTGAAATTTTAATCAGAGAGCTCTACTCACACTTCTGTCGAAGTCCCAAACGATTTATGGAATTTCAACACTTTGCTGATGGATTAACTGATGGCAACAAGCTTCTCAAGGATAATGATACTAGATGGATCTCTTTGGATGGTCCAGCACATCGAATGTTTTCAGAATATCCATCCTTGATTGGACTATTTCACACAACTCGTGACGAATCAGATCAACCGAAATTTCCTGAACTTCTTGGCAGGTTAAGTAATTTAGAGACACTCTTAACTTTAGCAGCTTTTCTGCCCATGCTAGAGGAAATGAGGAATATTATGAAGGTTGCCCAAAAAAGAGCTTTGTATATTGCAGAATATGCTACGCTATGTAAGATGACATGCATGACCCTCGACATTCTCTATCGAAATCAACCAACACTATCTAATGAAAAATTTGTTAAGTGGTGGACACTCATAGATTTGAACAATCCTGATAAATTTTTACAAATCGGTATAGATGGGGAGGTATGTGCCAATGTATGGGAAGTTGAGATACCAATGCACTTCTATGCCACAGTCGACCCCGAGGAACCAGGAAAGCGCCCCAGGAAGAAACTAACAAAAGTTACAAAGGAAGATTTCAACAAGATTGTTGAGACTGTAACTACTTTGTGAAGAAAATTGCATATGATCTTTCCTCACAAATTAAAAGCAGATTCCCTCCTAACAGCCTACTCGAAGCCATGTCTATTGTGTTTCTTCATTATTGGAGCCTCAACAGTGCATCTGATTTTCGAAGTAAGCTATTGACTTTGATAAAACAATTTTGCATATCCAGAGAATTTAATGGAGTAACTATAAATGGAATATTAGACGAAATCATCTTCAAGAGAAATCATCTCATTTTGCATACACTATGAAACAACAATATGCCATAATGGAGAACCCCCACGAAGAGGGATCAGTAACAAGGCTTTGGAAATATATAGTTGAGAACCCATCCTTGCATGATTCAATGACATAATATGTGAAGCTTGCTGATTTATGTCTTACCATGATATTGGGTTCGATGGAAGATGAGAGATTTTTCAGTGCTTTGGGGTTCCTAAAATCAAAGCTAAGAAACAAACTAGACAAAAATCTGGAAAATTGCTTGAGGCTCTATACATCTAGGTATGATGTCCACACTTTTCCTTATGATAGGGCACTGCAAATCTGGAGGTCCAAATGTGAAAGAAGAGGTTTGGGCAACACTTCAAACCAAAGTTGCAGTGGGACTACTGGACCTAATGGTAGCATTGAGATGCAATGTGGCGAATATATGCAGACTCAGACTCGGAGTGAAGAAACCACAGACAAGAATCAAAATCAAGAAAGCACTGAATTTGATGAGGATGAATGGCAACTATAAGAGATTGGTATTTATTAATCTTATTATTGTATCTCATCATTCATATTACAAAAGCATATTACTTTTTGCAATTAGAATTTAATATTTATTTGTAATTGTATTTTTCAACTTTCTATTTCCAAATTTAAAATAGCATAATAAAAAAAAACCATAATGTGTTTATTGATATAATTACAAAGATGTTTATTGTTTATTTATACATGTTTGAGTCTCAAATCTGTGTGATACATTTCAGAACCATATGATACAATTCATTCAATAGTAATACACATGTAGAGAACTTAGATTTTCATTAATTCTTTCAAAATATAGCCATATGATACAATTCATTCAATAGTAATACACCAATATGTGTGATTCTCCATGCAAATTGCAAAAGTGAATACAAAGTTTCAGAACCCTTTGCAAAAGACCCTGAATTCCCTTTTATAGAAACAAGTGAGCAACAACAACTCCTGTGTGATTCTCCAATGTCCATACAAAAGTGAATACAAAGTTTCAGAACCCTTTGCAAAATTTCAAATGACCCTGAATTCCCTTTTATAGAAACAAGGGAGCAACAACAGCTTCAGGTCGAATTGCAAGTTTGCAACATGTGAACAATGAACAGCAAAATCACAAACTCAACGCATATTTATATGGCCATCACAAGTCGTATTAGCAATTTAACATCTGGTACGGGTTTGATGTCTCCTATTCAAAAACCAGAGTTCAAAATTAAATATTATTTCACGCCATGACAAATCAAACATAGATAATTGCAGTGCCTAAAACCTACTAATCAGAAATAGAGAAATGAATAAATGTTAAAGCAAGGGAGAATTTGAGAATACAAATTTACTAGCTAAAGTTTTGTACTATGCATCATAGATTCATAGGTTGGATTAGCAAAATAGCAATAGCGAGTGCTATTTTTTTCCTATTCATAAAATAGATTCATACGCTGGATTAACAAAATAGCAATAGCGAGTGCATCATAGATTCATAGGCTGGATTAGCAAAATAACAAATAGAAAAACATAAAACCTTGAAATTAAGAATAAAAGAAGAAAATTATGCAATACATACTATGATTCTTAAAAATTTTGTGCCATTTTTTGTAGGGTGCTCCACTCTTCGTCTGATGGAAGGTCAATATTCTGTAAACTATGGAAAGTCAACTCCAACTTTGTCAACATTCCATATTTAGAAGATTTACTTGACATCACTATTTCATCCAATACCGAATTTAGAGTTGTAAATGGTTGGATGAATTCCAGAAAGCTTTTGGGAGTTGTGTCCTTTGGAAGCAAGTCTAAATCAAACTTCATTTTTATCTCCATCATTTTTTTGTAAGCTTCTTCTCCAATGAATTTATTTGATGTCTCAACAGGCTTAGGCAAACCAAGTTTAATCAAATTATTTTTCTTTTCTTGCAGCTTCGCTATCTTTTTTCTACAACTTTCCATAACATCTGATGTTTCCCTTAGCTTCTGGCATTTTTGAATGATAGATGATGTCTTAACTGTGGCATCAATGCGGCTCTTAATTCCCTTGGATGCCAAGTAGCTATCACTGGAACTATAGACTACTTTTAAATTTTTTTTTGTCATTTCCTCTTTTGAATAAACATGCGTGCTCTTCTCATAGTGCCCTTTGATTTTTATAAAAAATTATCTTATACTTTCAGTGAATTGAAACTATTCACACAACTTCTCACTCTATATTATTTGCCGCCAAATGTTTTCTTGTATATACTTCATTATATTTTTCATGTTATCTTTCAATCTATCCTCCAAAGTTTTTATTTTATCATTTGCATTGTGTAGGTCTTCTTTCATTTGTGCACATTTTTTTCTTTCTTCCTCTACTTCCTGATGCAAATGTTTTTCTTTTTCCTTCCCATGATCCAATAGGTCCTGTAATTTTCTCATTTCGGTGGCAGCAGACTCATAACTTTTGTATAATTTTTTAAAACTGGCTTTTTTCTCAACAATTTTTTTATTGCTTTTAGCTAGTTTTTCTGTTAGGTCCTTCAATTCTGCATCCATCTTCTCCTGCTCTGCAATTTCTACTGCAGAGCCCGAATTTTTTATCCTTTTTTGTAAATCATTGCACTTGCTATCTGTTGCTTTCCTCCTTGATTTTTTGTTTTCCAGGTCTGCCTGTAACTTTTCTATTTGTTTCTCTAGTTTATTTTTTTTCTCTCTCCACCTTTAGCAGTGAAGTGTAGACCACTTCGTTAGTCCTTTTTGACACACTAATTTTGTCCACATTATGTACTTTGGAAAAATCTATTTGGAGGGTGCTAACTTGAAATTGAGATGGATCTATCTGACAGTGTGGTGGATTTTTATCTTTAGATGGGCCCGGGGGCATAACAACCATGAACACCATCATATCTTTATGTGGGTCATATGTTGGAAATACCCTGTTCCTTGTAGGCTGTTCGTTTACAACTTCAGACATGGAATTCCTATGAAATGCTTTCTTTTTTTCTTTATTTTCTTTTGTTGTGTGTTCATATTTTTCATAGTAATCACGAAATTGAAAATCTGGGCTTGCTGAAGCAATTGAATGTTTGAAAGGTGACATAGGAATACCATAGGCTCCAGTTCCACTTATTCCTATGGTTTTAACTAATGCTTGACTAGGATTACCAACAACAGTTCCTGATGCTGTCCCACTCCCACTGACACTTTCATGTGTAGTTTTCATAGTCTTTTGAGGTGTCTGATCTGAAGCTGCAAATGATTGATTCCTAGTGTCAGTGGCACTGGATATAGGATTCTCAATAGTATGAGATTGAGTATCTACCTCTAGTGGCCTCTTGCGAGAGATATTTTGATGTTGCCCTTATCCAACACCAAGACAACTAGTATCAGTAGTAGTACCCATGCCAACCCTATCAATCACAGCGGCACTTGATTGAACAATAATAGGAATACTATCCCCAGATTCCCCACCAGTGGTAGTGGCACTTGATTCACCACCAATGAGAATACCATGATGTGGTGGTGGACTTGGTGGTTGTGGATTTGAACCTGAAACAAATGTAGGTGGACCCTGAGGGTAATGAGTAGTACCTATCCGTGATGAATCTGAAGAATCAAGTCCAATGACTGGTGTAATACCCTAAAAATGGTCATCTAAACCATGGACCCCTAATCTCGACAACGTCACCAAGGTCCTAACCAAAGGCAATTAAATAAATCTTGAGCACACAATTAATTCTTTAATCATCAAATGTCACATGGCAAAATCAATCACTCAATATTAATTAAATATTTATTTAATTAATTAATCATTCCAAGTAAATCATTTTAAACAATTATCTTATTTATTTTAATTAAATATCCTAGCTTATTTAATTAAATAAATCAAATTGCCATAAATCTTCAAAAAACGAAACAAATCAAGAAAGAGGAATTAATTCAATTAAATAAATCAATTATAAGCACAAATCTTCAAAAATGGAAATAAATTAAAAAAGGAATTAATTGACAAAAAAGAATTAAAATTTGAGAAAAGAAATCAATTGGAGATAATCTTGAGAAAACAAATTAAAAATTGATAGATAATCTCAAAGAAAGCAATTAAAACAATTAAATATTAAAATTGAATGAAATAGATAATAAATCAGTTTTTTCCTGATTTTATCTTAATTTTAGTTCATTTTCCTTTAAATCAGTTTTTTCTTGATTTAATCTTAATTTTAGTTCAATTTCCTTTAAAACTGAGAAAAGCATCCAATCACATCAATTCACCTGGATTGTGCTTCCTCTTGGAAAATCTTGACCACTCATCATCATTTGATCTCAACCGTTGGTTTCTTTCTGAATTTTCTATAAATTCAGGCTCATCTCTCATTCAAAGAGAGGCTGGAGAATATATTGTTATTATACTTTTTTTTCTCTAGACTCATTGATATATTGCATATTAATTATTTCATATTAATTAAATCATTTAGCTTAATATTGCTTAGATCTTGTTAGATCAATATTGCATCCATCTAGCATTCATCATGTTCATATAGATAAAATCTTTCGTCTTGATGTTGTCTAGTCACTGGTATTACTAAATAATCTGAGAGCAATCTTATACTCGCATCTTTTAGAAGGCAATGGGTCAATTTGTTATGGTTTATTATTCATTGATTATATCTGACTAACCATGCATGTAATGACTTGATTGAAGTGTTGTGTATTGCAGATACAGATACAGGTCCACTTTTCACACACACATTTCTGGCGCCCACCGTGGGGCTCAAACCCACAACTACAAGATTTCTAATGTTTCTTGAACAAATTTAATGTTTGGTTTTCATAACTAATAAACATGTGTTAAATTTGCAGATAAAAATCTTTATTTTTGTTTGTTCTTCTATGACAGTCAAAAAAGGGTCTCAATTTGGAGAGCATAATGTTTTATTGAACCATTTGATCTCAACCAATTTTTGATATGTTCTTTAAAATAAAGTTTTCTACAGGTTTACTGAAGGGATTTTCCTAAAGATTTGGGTTGGAAAGTTATTATTGACAGAGTGCAAGACTGTCATTTTACTCATTCTTCTATGACAGTAAAAAATAGTCTCGGTTTGGAGAGCATACCTTTTTATTGAACCATTGGATCCCTACTAATTTTTGATATGTTGTGGAAACTCAAGTTGTCTACAGGTTCACCGACGAAATGTTTCTAAAGATTTTGGGTTTGAAAGTTACTATTGACAGAGTGCAGGACTGTCATTTTACTTATTCTTCTGTGATAGTCAAAAATTGTCTTGGTTCGAAGAACATAACATTTTATTGAACCATTGGATATAACCCAAATTTTAATATGTTTTGTAAAACTAAGTTGTCCACATTTCCACTAAAGCGATTTTGCAAATTATATCTGGTTCAAAAGTTATAAACGATAGAGTGCAGTACTATCAAAAATTGTCATAACTAGGATAGTCATAAAATGAAAATTCTTGATAGATTAGTTTAATTTACAGTTTACATGATAGAATTTTCTTTTGATGATTTTTTTAATGTTATTTTGGCAACTAATTTTGGAATTTTAATATTTGCAGGATGCTTCTCAAAGAATCTATCAATCAAACATACGCTTGCCAAAGAATCAAGAAGAAAATGACTACTGACATATTGGTTTTGTAGGTTGCCTAAGGAGAATCAACTAAACATTGTATATTCATTTAGAATTTTCTTAGGCACTTAAATTGCTATCTGGTTAAAGAACAAATCTATCTTTCATGTTTTCAGAAAAATCTAAGAGGTAGGAGAGTATGCTCTTGTCTTTTATAGACAATCAGAAATCTAGACCCTTGAAGCTTTTTTCTAAGTTTTGAGATTTGTGTACCTTTAGCGGGCCTGTCACAGTGGGAAAAAGTAATCACCCTGTGAGAACAAACCAAGTGAGTACAACTAGAACTGAGCATTCCAACTCACTATAATAAATAGGCCTCTGGTGATTAAAGTCTCAAAGGATGAGATTATTTGAGTTTTCTCTTTGACATCTCTCATATCGAGCATTTTGTAGGGCCTTGCGGTCTCAATCATGTTTACGTGACTACAACTTGTTTTGGTACCTTGTTGGGCTATAGGCCTCAATCATGCTTGCATGACTTCAAGGGGTAATTTCAAACAGAATTCCTGACTAAGAACCATAAGATAGAAGCTACTTGATTCACCTCCGAAAGGTTGATAATCTTTGTGCAAGAGAGATAGTAACTCTCCCAAGACACTTGCCATATTGTGCCCCCATTAGCGTTTGGAGTCGGCTAATATAGCATTGAGAATCCATTGTGTGAGACTCAACGGCCATATTCTGATTAGCTATTGGGTGTGTACCTAAGTCAGCAAGCAAAGGTTTTCTTCTCTAAGCCAGCTTCCATAGGGTTAGCGTGCCATGATTGAATTATTATATATCTTGTGTGTTTTCTATGTTTTCATCCCTAAAAATAAAACTGGAATACCAAAACTGGAGAAAACAACAAACAAAAGCAGTGATAAACTCTGTCTGTGTCCAAACTGGTCTCTGTCAGTCATTGAAACATCAATCCTTATCAAAAACTAGTAGTCGTCAGTCATTGAAACTCTGTCTGTCAAAATCTCGTCTCTGTCCAATCCTCTGTCATATGAATTCCTGATCTTATTAGTCAAAATTGTCAAAATTGTCTAAATAGTCTATAGTGAGCCTAAAATTGGTTACCATCCTCTTGAGCATAAACAACCTTGATAGTGTACCTCTTCCATTGCGTTGCATGATTTTGTCGATCATCTTTAAGCTAGTTCAAACGAACATTTTATCAAACCTAAGTAAACTTGGATAACGTCTTACACAGGATAGATTGTTCCTGAAACCAGACCAGATCTTAAGTTACTTCTCTTAATTACTACATTAAATGAAATACTAGCTACAATTTGATCTTGACTTCTGCAACACATCTCGCTCTCAGTCCTGTCGGTAGGAAATGCCTATTCAAACCAGAAGATCTCACAACAAAAAGGACAAAGAAAGTGAAACCCCCTTTTTGACCAAAGACAATCCATTCTTCAAAGAAAACCCCTTTTACAATAAACCGTCCTCATCACAGATACCAGTTTACAATATACCAATTTTCGATCAGCCCCTATCTCTCACCATGTCTGGAGAAAGACAAGATAGAGAAGCTAATAAACAAAACACTCACGATGACTTCAGCAATCATGCCACTGACAACGATTCATCAACTGAGTCTAAGCTTCCTGAACCTCCTGAAGATGAAGTACATAGATGTCAAAATAATAAAGAATTTCGGAAAATGATGAAGGTCATCATGGCTAGGGAAAAAGAAGACTATTTCCTAGAATTAGCTAAATAAGGTGCCAAACTCCCTATTGGTTATAATGTGGAGGCCCTCATTGCTAAAGAGGAAGAGACACCATGGGGAAAAATGAGCAAAAAAATGCAAGCATTACAAATTGCAGTCACAAGAATAGAAAACAAAGATAAAACGCCAAAATAATATTCTTTGGACACAATATGCCCATTCTCATTTGACAAAAACCTTTACATATCTCCATTTCCTTCACGAGTTGAGATACCAAAATTTGACAAGTATGATGGTACCTCAAATCCTCAAGATCATGTCAAAGAGTTCTCTACTGCTTGTATGGAGTTCATGCATGATCAAACGTACCTCATGCGCCTTTTCCAAAGGAGTTTAGGAGGTCAAGCAATGGAATGGTTCGCAAGTCTACCCAAAGGGATAAAAATGTTTGAAGAACTAATCCAACTATTTTTACAACAATACTCATACAACATTCATCACCCAGTCACTATGATAGAGCTTTGCAATACCAAACAAAAGATAGGAGAACCCTTTCTCACTTTCCTACAATGATGGAGAAAGATGTTCTCTAGATATTCACGGACTATCCCAGATCTTGATAAAATGGATATCTTCATCAACAACTTAGTCACTGAATTGAAATACAGTGTCCAGATGCAAGTGCACCCTTCATTCAACAAAATGGTAGATAACGCCCTCAGAATGGAAGATGTACTTATCAAAAAGGGAGATATATCACTTTGGAAAGAAACATCGCAAGGTTCTAGCTCTAAAGAAAAGAGTAAATACTGGAAATATAGCAAAGACAGCAACAAGAACGTTGTTAGTGATGGAGTGGTAGATACTGTTCAAGCAAAAACAAAATCCACAATATTTAACTTAGCCAGTGGCACACAAGCACTCAAGGCAGCTGCAACTACAATAGAGAATCCCCCAAAGAAAACAAGAGAGTGGTTTAAAGACAAACCTTGGGTCTCAAAGCCTAAGCGTGAGTTTACTCCTCTAGATGAGTCATATGAATTGACTTTTAAAACTTTACTGGCAAATAATCTGATAACATTGCCAGATAATTCCCGACCTTATGACCCAGAAATTAGACCCAAATGGTGGAGAGAAAATGAGTATTGTGACTACCATCGGAACAAGGGACATAACATAAACCACTGCATGAAACTCTGACATGAAATACAAGATCTCATTGATGCAGGCAAGATTGTTGTGGGAAATCACGCAACTAATGCTGATCATAAGGCCTTTAAAGATCCCTTACCCACTTATGAACAAGGAGATTCCTCAAAATCCAAGGGAGGAGCTAGAGTCAATTATACTTACACTAACAATGATAATGTGATCAACATGATTGAATCTATTCAACCTGAATATTGCAATGTGATCATAGTCTAGGATCATCAAAATCAAGCACAAGCTGCTAATGTCATGACTCATGCTCAAAGGAAGATTTCTCTCCCAGGAGATAGTTCCTCCACTTTTGATCAAACAACATCAAAACTGCCAAATAAACAAATAGACATAATCATGGCCAAATCAAAGCAACCAGTTTCATCGTCTTCTCCTGGCTATAGTATTATTGAACAATTAAAGAGAACCAATGCTCAAATCTCCATTCTAGAACTGCTTAAGATCTCTTCTACTCATAAAGAAGTCCTAGACAAGGCTCTACTTACCACCAGTGTTCCTAAAAATTTAGACGTAGATCGGTTTCAATCTATGGTAGGTCACCTGACCTCCCCTCATTACCTCATGTTCTATAAAGAAGATGATAATTCACTGAGTCATCCACATAACCAGCCATTACACATTGAAGCCATGATCCATAAACACCGCGTTAAACGTGTTTTGATAGATGGAGGCACTGGGTTGAATATTTGTACTTACAATCTATTAACACAGCTGGGATTCTGTGAAAATGTTATTGATCCAACAAAGAAGATAACAATCAAGGCTTATGATGAAGAAGAAAGAACTTCTAAGGGACTGGTATCATTACCAATCAGAGTAGGACCTATGGAGAGAGATATCATTTTTCAAGTCTTGGATCTTCATCTTTCATACAACATCTTACTGGGTAGGCCATGGATTCATGAAATGAAAGCAGTACCATCTACGTACCATCAATGTTTGAAGTTTCCTTATAATGGAGTAGAGGTCAGTATTCCTACTGATACAAGCTATGCCTACAATGCATTAACGCAAGGTGCTGATGCTTTTGTTCCTAATAATAGAGCAGCTTCCATAGCTGAAAGTTTAGAATCTCTGCTAAAAGATGTGGAAAAGAAACTGAAAATCACAAACACTGGCATGGATGGTTACAAGATAGAGCCTATACTCTCACTCACATCTCTTCCTCCATCACCAAGACAGTCAGGAAAACCATCAAAGGGCATGAGGCCACAAACTTCAACTTCAAAAGTCATTTATGATGGCACCTTTATACAGTCCTCTACTTCTCTTGCATATGAAATAGAAGGGGATGATGTCCTTAAATCTCTCTTCAAAGAAGATAGTGCAGATAAAGAAATATGACATTGTGAGATTTCTCCAACGCAATATGGTCCAGGCTATAAGATGCTTCAACGCATGGGATATTCAAGTACTGGTCCTCTCGGCAAATGTCAAAAAGGTATTGTTGAACCTATTCAACTACAAACTAAGTCAACCAATTATAAAGCTGGAATGGGATATGATCCAAGAAAGTCATGAAATCAGAAGCACACACCTCGCCATCAACGTAAGTGGAAGAAAAAGGTACTACCTCTAACAACACAAGAAATTAATACTCAAAAAACTCAGGAGGAATGTGATGGTGAACAAAAAGAATTACCCACCCAGGGAAAGGAAATATATGGTAATCAAGTTCCAATTGTATCAACTATGATACCACATGAAGTAGACGCTTCAGAGGATATGAGAGATGAAATATATATAATCAGAGAATTGTTTGCACCACTGAACATTCCGGTCACATATACTGGCAGACAACAAGTAGATGACTCAGAAACTGATTCAAATGAGTATGAATGAGGTACAGATCACATCTCAGATACATCTACTATAGAAACGCTTGAAGAACTCAGGGATACTACAGATGACGCACAAGAGCTGATACGCCTAAGAATGCAAAAGAAAATAGAAGAAATCAGATTAAAATGACAAGAAGACTATGACCGATAGCTGAAGAAAGAAAGGACACAAGCAAGTCCTTCACCTACCAATTCTCCTAGTGAGACAGGATAAATCAAGTACGGAATCACACAAGAAGAACTAGAAGCTAGAGCAAGAGAACCAACCATCAGTCCAGAAGAAGTTGAATGGAACAGACAACAGGGGTTAACAGAATTGTCAAAGTCATGTCCAAAAGTGTGTCAAATGCAAGCAATCAATGAACCAAATCAAGAAGGAACTTGCAACATCAAGGATGCGGGTGTTGATACTATATATACCTTGACTAAACCACTTGAAGATGAGTCAGCAACTCCATCCTATGACTCTGATGGCTCAGATAGGAGCTCTATCTATGACAACAACTATTCAACAACGCATTATGACTACTCTGTCATGAATAATGAAATACTATCTACTATTATACCACATTATGTAGCCCAGTCTGAAGTAGACGATCATGCTAGAAGTAGGTCAATTGAGTTAGGTCCAATAAATACTAACATGAATGACGATAATCATGTTGTAACTCTTCCTGGTCTTGAGACACATACGCAAGGTAGTATTCTGGAACTCGACTGGTCGATTCAAAACAATGATGATAGTACCATGAACTCTCTTGAGCTTATACCAACCTTATCCTTAATACATCCAGAACTGATTGATAATACTCTTTATAACCAACCTTTGAATGTGCCTACTTTTGCCAATGACTATACACTAGCCTACTATCTCAATGCAATTGAACCCATGTACTCTTCCACCAGCGAACAAAATGAAAACATGACTGAAGCGGATATCAAGTATCTTAGTCTCAAAAACAAGAAAAATAAGAATAAAAGATCTGATAGAAAAAACCACATTGTGGCGGTGTCAGACTCTAAAAAAGAGAAAATAAAGGACATACCCAAAGGTGAAAACCTCTATGAGGCGCCTAAAGTTGAGGACTTGATATACTGCCAAGCCACTTCTAGGAGAGATCTTCCATATTGATCAAACCAACTCAACCAATGAACATTGAGAGTCAAGAGATACCACATGTCATTCATTTAGCCCAATCACTATCAGCAGAAGAGTTAAAAGATTTCACCAATCTATTTTTAGAAAAGAAGATTAACTTTGCATGGACATACTCAGATATGCTAGGTCTAGATCCTGATCTCATCATGCATCATCTCTCTATTATGCCAGGAGTTAAACCAGTCAAACAAATACTCCAAAAAATGCATCCTCATGTGGCACTACTAGTCAAGGCTAAACTAGAGAAATTGCTAAAAGTTGGATTTATCAAAGATATAGACTACGCATAATGGATATCCAAGATAGTACTTGTATCAAAAGTAGACAAATCTATTAGAGTTTGCACAGATTTCAGGGATCTCAACAAGGCATGTCCAAAAGATGATTTTCCATTTCCCAACATTGACATGATAGTAGATATGACTGTTGGATATGAGATGTATTCATTAATGGATGGATTCTCTGGTTACGATCAGATCAAGATAGCACCTAAAGATCAAGAGAAGACAACCTTCACATGTGCGTGGGGAACCTTCTGCTGGAATGTTATGCCGTTTGGTCTAAAGAGCGCAGGAGAAACTTACCAAAGAGCGGTAACCACTAGTTTCCATGATATGATGCATAAAAATATGGAAGATTATGTAGATGACACCCTGGTAAAAATATGAAGAGATCTACACACATTCAAGAGCTAGGCCTCATATTAGATCAAATGGAAAGATTCAAGCTCTGCTTAAATCCAAAAAAGTGTGCATTTGGAGTCACATCAAGAAAATTACTTGGTTACATAATTTCAAAAAAGGGAATTGAGGTTGATCCTGAAAAGGTCCAAGCTATAATGGACATGCCTCCACCCAAGAATATCAGTCAGATGAGAAGTCTACAAGGTCGTCTTCAGTCCATAAGGTGTTTTATATCTCAGCTAGCTAACAAGGCTCAACCCTTCATGAAGGTATTAAGGAAAGGGATTCAATACAACTGGGATAAAGATTGTGAACTACATTTACAACAAATCAAAGAATATCTTTCTAATCCACTCATATTAATGCCACCGATTCAAGGTAAGCCACTGATCTTGTACATATCAGCTATAGATACTTCACTGGGGGCACTTTTGGCACAACAGGATGACAATAAAAAAGAACGAGCTATCTATTACATTAGCCAAACATTGGTGTCATATGAAATGAATTACACTATAATAGAAAAATCATGCTTAGCATTAGTCTTTGCATCACAAAAATTAAGGCACTATATGTTGGCACATTCTATTAAGATGGTAGCCAAGATTGATCCACTTAAGTACCTTCTCAGTAAAGCAACGCTTATAGGAAGACTGGCCAAATGGGTCATGGTCCTTATAGAATTTGACATTGAATATGTAGAACGTATAGCTATCAAAGGACAGGTTATCGCAGACCAACTTGTTGAAGCTCCACTTGAAGATGATCAACCCCTGCATATAGAATTCCTAGATGAATCAATCATGCACCTTACTGAACAATCATGGAAGATGTTCTTTGATGGGTCTTTTACTCAACATGGCTCTGGTGTCGGGATACTATTTATTACACCCTAGAAATACTCAATTCTAAAAGCTTACAAGATTCTCTTCCCTTGCACAAACAACATTGCGGAATATGAAGCTTTGGTAAATGGGATCAAGTTGGCCATCGAGTGGAAGATCATGGAAATACACATCTATGGAGATTCTCAACTCATTATCAACCAGATCAATGATCTATATCAGATGAGAGATGAGAAACTAATGCCTTACAAGAGGATGGTAGATGACCTCAAGCAATATTTTACTTATGTATCATTTCAGCAGATACCTAGAACAACAAATAGAGCAGCGAATGTGATGGCTACTTTGGCATCTTTACCATAGCTACAGGAGTCTAATTTTTGCTTTGAATTCTTGGTGGAAGAGTTAGATTACCCTACCTATGATTCTCTCGAGTCCCAGGTAGTCTGTTCTATTATTGGACATGACTCATCTCGTTATAGCCACATTTACTCTTACCTACGTGACCAAGTTGTCTCTGCCAATCTTTCTTGAAATGAAAAAAGAAACCTAATCCGAAACGTGTCATGGTACGTCATCATTGCTAACAACTTATTCAGGTGAGGTTTAGATAATACTTTGCGTAGATGTCTAGAAACTGAGGAGTCCCAAAACACATTATCCAAAGTTCATGAAGGTGTTTGTGGATCTCATTTGAACGGTCTAAATTTAGTGCGAAAACTAAGGGCTGGCTACTACTGGCCAGACATGGAGAAGGAAGCCATAAAATTTATTAAAACTTGTGAAAAGTGTTAGTTACATGGGCACCTTATCCATTCTCCTGCAAGGGATCTTATACTATTTGTAACGCACTGGCCCTTCCAACAGTGGGTGTTCGATCTAATAGGCCAAATATATTCTGCATCATCTAATGGATATAAATTTATTATCATTGCCACTGAGTACTTCACTAAGTGGGTAGAATCAGTTCCACTCATCAAGGCAACAAGAAAACAAGTATCTCTATTTATTCTTAACTATATCATCTACAGGTATGGTATACCTTCATCAATTATAATAGACAATGGAGGATAGTTTAAGAACAAAGATCTAGATGAACTTTGTGAGAAGTTTAAAATCAAACAACACTGGTCCTCAGTATATTACCCTCAAGGTAATGGAAAATCAGAGGAATCTAACAAAAACCTACTGACTATCTTGCACAGAATAGTGAACAAATCTGGGGAGGTTTGGCATCTACAACTCAATCCTGCACTGTGGGCTTATAGAACAAGTATCAGAACACTTACTGGGGCTACACCTTTTTCTTTGGTGTATGGGTCCGAAGCAGTATTACCCATTGAAGTAGAAATACCATCTCTAAGAGTTTCCTTGCAAGGTCTTGTTACTGATGAAGACTATAGAATATCTAGTTTGCAAGAGCTTGAATTGCTGGATGAGCATCGACAAGTGGCGTTTGATCATCTCAGAGTGTATCAAAAGAGAATGTCTAGAGGATATAATAAGAAAGTTCGACACCAAGAATTTCAGGTTGGTGACTTAGTTTTTAGAGAGAATCCTAAAAATCAACAGTTTTGAGATAACAAAGGGAAGTTTGAACCCAATTGGCTGGGTCCCTATATTGTTACTATAGCTTTTAGCTCTAGTGTCTATCAAATCTCAACATCGGAAGGAGAACAGCTCCATGAACCGATTAACACCATCCATCTGAAGAAATTCTTCACCTAGATATTCTCTATTCCAACAGCTATTACAGCGGAAAATGTCCTGAAGAAATAATAAAAATCAAAAAATGTCTCGAAGAAATCATAAAAATCAGAAAATCTCCTGAAGAAATCCTAAAAACCAGAAAATGTCTTGAAGAAAAAAAAAAAAAGGGAAAAAAGAGAGAAAATGCCTTGGTGAAAACTTGGTAAACAGACACCTTTGTAAAAAAAAAAAAATGAATCTCTGCCAAGCAGGTGAAAACCTAGTAAACAGGCACCTCTTGTACTCAAGCACTCCATCTATCAACGCAACGTTGGCATTCCCACTTTCATGCATATTTGCTTTCGCTTGTACATATTTCAGTCACTTTTGTGACATCCTAGTTCGCTGGAATCCTCATGGCTTGAAACCAATCATTGTCACAGTCTTAGGTTAATCGACAAGAGCATATTACATGTCCTAAGCAGTATAACCAAGTCAACCTTACGTTAGTGAAACCTGGTCATCCACTCCAAGTCAGTTACCTGTCTCCTGACTACTAAAGAGTTTTATCACTGAGTAAACATAACGGAAAACAATCACTAAACTATTTGAGATATGCATGGAAATTTTCTTTGTGTGCTATCTTTTATATTGGTTTTTGATTATTATCCCTCTGAGTAACTCGAGGAAGTCTATTGTGACTAAGAGGAGCAAGGATTGGGGGCATACTATTTTCTTTGTTTTCTGCTTGAAGGAATGAGTCCAATGATCTAGGAACATCTAAATTAGCTGAGTGTCTGTGATAAGAGCCTTCACATCAAGGTGAAATTGCCACACATACCTTGACTCCACTTATTTGAATGCTACAAGGAGGTTCCCATCATTTCTTTGTCTGTTTTGAGGAAATTTCTTTATTGTGCACTTTGGGTCCATGCATAATTTGTCCAAGGATATGAATGAAAAAAGGGTCATTGCAGACAAGATAATTAATATTGCACATGAAAAGAAATGAACTCTATTCTACCTATTATAATTGTAAAATGCTCAATGATGAAAATTAAGCTGTTCAAATCTAGTGACTAGGTTTAGGGTTGCATCTCATTTTGCATCTCATCTTGCATTTCATTCTGCATTTTGTGAATTTGGAGTGATTTCGGTATAGTAACAATGCTTCCTCTTTGTTTGCTAAATGAGAGTTGGAGCGTCATCATTTCTTTGCTAAGTGGTCTCTTTTCATCATTTCTTTGATCGAATACTTGTGTTTTGAGATGTTTAGCTGCACACATAAGCATATTATATAGATTCATACATTCATTATCATTCATTTGCATTCATCTTATTGCATAGAAAAATGAAAAAATTGCATTACTCATTATTCATTACTCATTTGCATTATCATTTATTTGCATATGAAAAGAAACAAAAATAGACACCAATACTCATTCACATTCATTCATCTATACTGAAAAGAAATGCATACATATATAATAAAGTATATAGAACAACATCTCATAATCAATCAACACAAGTATGATAAAATCAAATCAAGAGCTTGTAAATCGGCTGTCTTGAGTCCATTTTCGGGATCGAAATCGAAATCTTATGTCAACTCTCTCATCAAAATTTCATGACATTGACCACTTAGAGTTCTTTTTATTAAAAGCTCATTCTCTCTTCTAATTGCACTCATTTTCTCATGAATCAATGTTGAATCTCAATTTAATTTCTACAAATCAACTTTGGGCTCAATTTCTCATAAATCAACGCAAAATTTTTCAAAAATTCCTTTGAATCAATTTGTGCTCAAACAACTTATCATTGCTAAAAAATTGCCTATCATCATGTACCCTCGCTATCTTTCGATTTCGCTCCCAAGGGGGCATACTCATGACCTTATGACTTCACATTCTTCAATGTCGAGAAAATTTTTAAATCTTCATCGAAAGTCGAGCAAATAAAAATCTTTTCAACTAAAGAAAATCAAATAAGACCTCATCGCTAGGGGCATCTCAACTTCATCGCTTTATATCAAGTTGAGATTTCTCGATCATCTGAACCAAATCAATCTCTAGGGACATATCAGTTTCATCACTTCATATCAAGCTGATATTTGTCTTTTATCTGAATCAATCTCTTTACGTCAATTGATTTGTGCTCATAATTGATTCAGATAAAAGAAAAATGGAAATAAATCAAAAAAAGAATTAATTGACAAAAAAGAATTAAAATTTGAGAAAAGAAATCAATTGGAGATAATCTTGAAAAAATAAATTAAAAATTGATAGATAATCTCAAAGAAAGCAATTAAAACAATTAAATATTAAAATTGAATGAAATAGATAATAAATCAGTTTTTTCCTGATTTTATCTTAATTTTAGTTCAATTTCTTTTAAATCAGTTTTTTCTTGATTTAATCTTAATTTTAGTTCAATTTCCTTTAAAACTGAGAAAAGCATCCAATCACATCAATTCACCTGGATTGTGCTTCCTCTTGGAAAATATTGACCACTCATCATCATTTGATCTCAACCATTGGTTTCTTTCTGAATTTTCTATAAATTTAGGCTCATCTCTCATTCAAAGAGAGGTTGGAGAATATATTGTTACTATACTATTTTTGCTCTAGACTCATTGATATATTGCATATTAATTATTTCATATTAATTAAATCATTTAGCTTAATATTGCTTAAATCTTGTTAGATCAATATTGCATCCATCTAGCATTCATCATGTTCATATAGATAAAATCCTTCGTCTTGATGTTGTCTAGTCACTGGTATTGCTAAATAATCTGAGAGCAATCTTATACTCACATCTTTTAGAAGGCAATGGGTTGATTTGTTATGGTTTATTATTCATTGATTATATCTGACTAACCATGCATGTAATGACTTGATTGAAGTGTTGTGTATTGCAGATATAGATATAGGTCCACTTTTCACACACACAACTGGTTTAAGATGACTTTTTGATTTTGACTGTGATGGAAGTTGTACCTGAAATGGATACCAAATGCCATCTCCTCTGGGACCTATACCACCACCTTCAAAACCCATTTTTTCCACAAGGTTTGCCCCTTTGCTATATTTTTCTTTCATGGACTCACTGACTCCACTTAATATTTTCGGGACTATAGTAGTTGTTGGAGGGGGCTCAACGACAACCTCATGCTCATCATCATCACCTTTAGTCTCGGCATGCTCCATATCCCACAATTTTCTAAACTCTGCATCCTCATCGATGCTCTCAAATTCTGCACTTGTCTTTGGTTCACCGAGATTCCTCCTCATATTCAAAAAATCATTTATTTTGGTTTGAGTGAAATAATTCTCTTTACATTCGTGCAGAATTGATTTGGGAATAGATTTGTTAGATGGATTAGTAGATTTTAGGTAGAAATTGTAGGACCTCCAATTTTGGATGCCCTGGCCCTCCTCTGTTGTCCTCTCTGTGTGCATTTGCAATGCCATAATTTGTGATGAAATTTCTTCTGTTGAAATGTTTTTGTCAGCTGCAATTTTCTCCATCTCTTTTTTAACCTTAACCCAAGAGTCCATGTTTCTAAGCTTTTCTAGCAATGGTTTACTTTCATGTTGACATAATGCTGAAGAGTTCCCATTTTTCTTAAGCCTTGCTTGAACTACACCGATTGGATCATACTGCTAGAGACCCTCATCACCAAAGTTAAAAACTGTCAAAAAATCATGTGCCACATTGAATGCTTTTCTCTCAAACATGAACCCTTCACATGAGAAAGGCAAGGAGGGAAATATGCTCTTCTTTTTCTGACCATGGAAGTGCCTATCTATGCTCTCCAATTTCCGTACATACTCTAATGCAAATACCCTGTCTGTCACATGTATTGGAAGTCTGTATGGTTTTACTGCCGATTCGTAAAACCTTAACACAGTGAATTCTTCCATGAATAACCAGTCAGCTAATTCTATTTGACTTCCGAGTTGAATGCAATCTCGACAAGACACAGGCAACCTAGGCATTGGAGTGCTTGTAATTTCATTATACATTGGTGCCAAAAAGAAGTCTACAAAATGGTTGTAGTTCTTTTTGTTATCATGCATCCTTATCTTTGGGGTCCAATCATATATTGGACACTCTGTTCTCTTCCTAGTCTTCTCATCAATCTTATAGATTACAATTTGAAGCTTGTTGGTCTTGAATATTGCATGATACTTGGATAGGAGGAGATAGTACAAGTAGGATGAGAACCTAAATGTCTTACAAGAACCTTTTTTGATCATCAGTAATTGTTTTTGCATGGATTTTATAATGCGCTCAATAAAATTATATCTTACTGGCTAACCTGCATAATGGATATTATAAATCATTTCAAGAAGGCTTGCACCCACTTCCCTATCATTTTCCAATCCCAGGCAAAACGACAAAAAGGAAATAGTATCCCCAACCCATGGAACAAAAATGTTAGAATCATAAGGAGGCTTATGATTTTGATCCAACACAATACCAGTACCACTCTTTATTAGAGCTTTGATAAATGAATCTCTATGACTTGGATCGAGACTTTCATAATTCCCTGCCAGCTTTTCAAGGTCAATTTGGACATTTGAATTTTGGGCTTGAAATCCTAGGTTCAACAAATGAGCAAATTCTCCCTTGTTTATTGATAGAATTTCCTCTTTTGTATTTTTATTGACAATTGCTTTTTTATCTTCATCATAATTTTTGGCGTAGACCATGACAAAATTAGGGCAAGGGAATACTTCAAGAAACACCATGCTTCCCAATCCAACATCCCACGATATGATTTTATTTGTTTTTTGTTGTAACATTGGGTTGAAAACACTAAATTTTACCCTGTTTGCATCTCCCACCTTACTAGATAATGTATATCTAATATCTATGATACGCTTTTCACCATGGATAGCAGGGTCATAAATATCATGGTATTCATCAGTGAAACCTGATGTTTTAACCAGTTTGGTTAGGTACATTTTGTTTTTCACTTGGCTTCTTGTTGAACTACTGCTTCCTATTTTCCCCATCACTATTATTGTTAATAATTCAAAATAATGCTAGATAAAAACCTAAAAATGCTAACCCTCAAATTGGACCACGAGATTACCAAAAGCAAAAAGGGCGGGATGTAGGTGTTCTAGATTCTACCCGGGAATTGGAATTTCTATTTCACTAGATTGGCGCAGAGAGTCTCTATTGCAACTTGCATTCCTCAATCTAGTAGTTGTTTCTAAATCTCCCTCGATTTATAGGTTTATCCAAGAAATGAAAGACGATTATGATTTACGAGTCTCTTATTTTGAAAACTCTAAAAAGTAGAAAAGTAAAACCTAAAGGGCAAAATATCAAGAATCATGTTGTAATTTTATTATTTACTATTAATAACTATTTGATGCTGAAGGACAAAAAATTCATTACCTCAGTATAAATTCTGAGGACATTAAGAATCATGTTGTAATTTTATTAATTATTATTAATAACTATTTGATGTTGAAGGACAAAACATTCACTACTTCAGTGTAAATTCTGAGGACATTAAATGTAATACGTTCAATTCTGGGCGAAGTTCTCCCAAATGTGTTCACTTCCCACATTTGGGCTGAAATTCACCCTAAGCCATTGATCTTTGCTCATCCAACGAACGAGGGACCAAGGTACCTATTGTGACTTTACGGGTTTGTTTTTTAAGTCTGTTTAATAATTTTAAACTTCCATCCGAAAAGTGCTTTACAAACTTACTTATATCTAATTAAATTTAAAACGTTTCATTTTCAGGTGAAGTTCTCCCAAATGTGTTCACTTCCCACATTCGGGCCGATTTCCACCCTAGCCGTTGATCTTTGTTCATCCAACGGTCGATGGTACCTGTTTAAGATGAAGTGGGTCCCATGAATTTTGGCATTTTTTTGGCACGTCACCATACTCTTGTTACTTTTCGGGTCTGTTTTTAAAGTCTGTAAAGCGGAAAAATCGAACCCTAGTCGTTCTCCCCTCCCCAACTCCAAGGAGAGAGAAGGGAGAGTCACTAGGGTTGACGGTTTTCACTTAGGAGAGACTTTACATTCAAAAGAGGGGTTGAAACCCACAAGATCCAATCCCACGCAATGCAATATTGGATTCTATATGAGTTTCAAGGGTTGTGACATCAAGGATACCCTCTTTTGTAAAGAATGTTGATAGAAAGATTGAACTAGGAATGCATGTAAAGTAAGAAAGATTTGCTTATAAATAGAGATAGGGATACAGGATGAAGCTGCGGACCTGGAATTAGCAGTAAAATGTCGAGACGGTACTGTTCTGCAAATTTGAGCGAAAGTTGACGGGACAATGGCGCCCGACGTGCACACAGTCCTCCGAAAAATCCGCGAAACGAAGGTGGATCTGTTCGTCTCTGCACAAGGATTCCAGATCTTCAATTACAGCCGCGTACCTACAACCTACACATAGAAAAGAGAGGACGATTGGGGGGTTAGGGATGAGGGGTTTTCCTTTAGGTCAAACCCCAGTTTTGGAATTAACCAAGAAATGAGAATGCTGTAAATGTAAATGTTTGTAATGTAAACAAGTACTGATACCTTGTTGTAAGAATGTTTGTATTCTTACATGCGAAGGTGTAATGTATGTAGTATGTTGTATGTTGTATGTAGTATGTTGTATGTTGTATGTTGTATGTTGTATGTGATCTCCTCTTCAATGGTTGAATCCTTATCTTGAATGCAACACTTAGCCTTGAATGGAGACTTAGAATGCTCAATTGCTTGAAGGAATGCTTGAATGCTTGAATGTTTGAATGTTTGAATATTGCTTCCACCTTTTTCTCGCATATGTCTTCCTCTTTCTTACCTCCTCCAATGGGAGGGGAAATGTAGTTTATATACTTGTCAATTAGGGTTGATGGACTGATTTTCCCGACCTTAGGCCGACCAGGAAACATTATTTCCCGAATTGCAAACTTAAAGACCCGATGCCCAAAAGAGACCGGGCCCAAAATAGGGCCAAGGACCAGGGCGCTGGGCGCCATGGTACTGGGGGACCAGGGCACTGGGCGCCCTAGTCCTGAAGGACCAAGGTGCTGGGTGCCATGGTCCCACCTCCCAGGACAGCAGGGTGCAAGGAGGGATCAGGCCAAGGTGCAAAAAATGCAGTTTTTGGTGTTGTAAATAGGTTTCGGGGTCTCCATTCAGGTTTCGTGTTGCATCGCCATCGTGAAGACCCAAATGCAGTCGAAATTGCAAGTGTCGCAATTTTAGGATGCTACATTTAGCCCCCACTTTAGCGGGAGTATAAGCGTACGCTCATACTTCCGGTAAAGTACAAGGAAACAACATTGAAAGACTTTCACCACGTCAAGGAGGCAAGATACACCAAGCCCCTAGTGGACTAAGGATCTTACGACTTCAATTGACAAAGTAAAAGGGAAGATCATGAGGGAGAACCATGACTGGCAATAGTAAGGTTCCCTCACTATGAGTCATGCAAGAAAGATATCAAAAATTTTCAAGGCAAAGCTAAATTTGTCAAGAAATTTTTAAGTATCTTGAAAAGATATGAACGGGATGTATGCCCCCCTATGTTAAAGCGATCGCACATGCCTCACCGGGGGTGATTGCTTTAAGGTAGTGATACATATAAGAAATGAGAAAGGAAAGGAGCACGTTATCACAAGGATTTAGCCCCCAAGTGTGAGATAAGCCCAAGGATAATAGACACAAAACACAAAGCACAAGGTGACTTCGCTTTCCTCAGGGTCAGTATGCTATATGATAATTCATGTATATCATATGTATGTATGCATAATTGTTCTTCATTCTCTAATCAAGGAAGGTCACCTAGAAGAAGGGAACACATGTGTCTTTTGAGTCAACATGAGAGAGACCAAAAGAGATCTCAATGTTTTGCATCGTCCTCAAGTAGACAACACTAAGGACAACAAATAGAAGAATTAGAATAACACATAGAAGAAGTAACAAAAGAGAGGAGGAGAGAGTCTGATATGCTAATGAACTAGTCTAGCACGTCATCTACCCCCCGATCTTGCTGATCAATATTTCAGGAAGGCAGGAAACACGCTAGAGGAGGAACATCCAACACAGCAGATGGAGCTATCACAAGATCCAAACAAGGGCTATGTTCATGTTCCGAGCCATGTTGTTCTTGTCTAGGAGCTAGGATAAGTGCTTTAGAAAATTTCTTAGATAAATGGTTATCAACATCAACATATTCATACTCACTATCAGAATGAACAGGAGTAACATTTTCATCATGAATAACATTTTCATCTATATCATCATCAAGATTTATAAAAATAGGATCTTTAACTCGCACAGGATCAAGGCCGTCATGCATCTTATGTTTAGGAGATTTCAGCTCAATTGTCGGCTGAGGAGAAAATGGAATAATACTGGCTGAAGGTGTTTTTGGGGATTGCAAATTTTGAGAAGCAGCTACCTGAGCTCTAAGACGACGCTTTCGTCGGCGTTCATGTGCAGAACGAGTCCGTCTAGTCTTAGTAGGAAGTTGCGAAGATTGAGGAGGAGGAATGTTCTCATCCTTTTCACTTGGGTGTTTAGGTTGTGGTCTCTTAGGTTGAATAATAGGAGAAGAGGAAGGTCTCTTCTCTCCATAAGAGGAAGGAGGAGGAACTGCTCCATATAAGGGAGGAATATTCGGTTTAGGAAGGAGACCAAGTCCATCATGACAAGGAGGGATAGGTCTACTTTTAGGAAGTTTATTAGTCATAGGCATAGTCACATTCATAGGAATGGGTTGGGAATCTTCTTGAGGAAAGACATTAGTTTTATCTTTCAAAGGAAGAACTTCCTTCTCAAGAATGATAGGAATGTCAAGTTTGGGTGTTCTAGGTTCACTTAGAGATAGGATCATATATTTTTTCCACTTTTGATAGGATTTGAAAAGATGATCACTTCGCGGAGGAAGAGATTGGAATTGTTTAGGCCAAAAGTAATCAATAGGAACGCTAGAAGTTCTTTCAGCTGGTTTAAAGAGACTATGATTGACAGTAACAACTTCACCATTATGGGGAAATTTGAAACATTTGTGAATAGGAGAAGCAATAGCTTTCATGGAAGACAGCCAAGGATAGCCTAGCTTCACACGAAATTGTTCGGATGATGGAATAATAGCAAAGTCCACATCAAGGGATTTGTTATGGACCTCAATAGGTAATGTAATAGAACCAATTGCAGGAGAAGAAAATGCATCAAATAGTTTCACAACCACATTTGTTTCATCATAGATCACTTGATTCAATTGCAAAGTAAAAAGAAATTCTTCAGTAATGATATTAACCATACAAGAAGGATCAATAAGCACTCCATGGAAAGGTGTATTCTTGACTTTTGCAACTATATATAAAGGACCATCAGGTGCCCTAATAGTTTCACTAGAATCAAAGTGATGGAAGGTTCTTTAGGGATTTTCTGCTGCTCTACAAAGTTAATCACATTCGGAGTCATAGACACAAGATCATCAGGTGAGACAGAGGAATCATTAGTATCAATCGCATTAGAGGTATGAGAAGGTAATGGATCAGTAAAAATCTGAAGATTTTGGTTAGGAGGAGCTACAGATGTGTTGCCTTTATCATTCACGCCAGAAATAGAAATAGTATTATTATCAATCAAATCTTGAATTTTACCCTTTAAAGCAAAACATTTTTCAGTATCATGCCCAGGATGACGATGAAATTGACAAAAAGATTTGTTATCAAAATAGGGTGAATTAATCTTTGCAGGATCTATTTGCTTTATAGGAGGAAGAGTAAGCACATTTTGTTCCAATAACTTATTCATAATACTATGCAATGATTCATTCAAAGGAGTAAACTTTCTTTCTTTCTTGAAAAACTTAGAAATAGGAGGCACACCTGATGCCGCATTCACATTGTTGTTGATGATGTTTTCATTGAATTTAATGGACTCTCTATTCAGTTTAAACTTCCCAAATGGTTGTTGACTACTATCACCCTTATCACTCGGAGCCATAGGATTTGCTTGTTCCATTTGACTCACAGTCAGTTGATAATTGTGAAGAGTTGCGCACAACTGTTGGAAAGAAGTAAACTCAGAAAACAGGAGTTTTTCTCTAATATCTTTTTGTAAATTAGAAATAAAGATTCTTTGAATATCATTGTCAGGTACTGGAAAAGAAATTTGAGCATACAAATGCTTATATCTACCAATGAAATCAGTCACTTTTTCTTTAACACCTTGTTTACAATGCATTAAATCAATCAAAGTAACTTTAGGACTTATATTGTTTTGAAATTGTTGAATAAAAGCATTTGCAAGTTGTTCGAAAGAAGTAATAGAATACAAAGGCAACGAGCAATACCATTGTAGGGATTTATCTCTTAATGTTCTAGTAAACAGTTTTGCAAGCAACCTTTGGTCATAAGCAAAATCGGTACATATTGTTTGAAATGTCTTAACATGTGTTAGAGGGTCACCCTTACCATTATAAAGCTCCAAATGCGGAATTTCAACATGTTTAGGGGGGATAGCTCGAACAATGTCAAGAGAAAGTGGGCTCGCAACATCAAATGTGGGCACACTAAACTTAGATTGATTCATAGAAGCAATTTGTTGCTGTAAAGAAGAGAGAGTTTGTGCAAGATTGTTAATGGTCGCTTCAGTCGAAGAGTTCATATTAGACGTGTTAGATTGTGATGGAGGTGCTATGTTATTGAAATAAGGTAGAGAGTAAGGTGGTGGGACACTATGATAGTTAGTCATAGGAGATGATTGGAAAGGAGGAACACTACAAGGAGGAATGGAAGGGTTAAATGAATTGCCCCCTTGCGTCATGTTCATTTGTGGAGATATAATAGGGACACTCATTGAAGGAATGAATGAAGAAGTCGGATTGAATGAAGGAAGAGGGTTGATTGAAGAAGAGGGATTGCCCCCATGACTAGTGATCATAGGTGGAATGTCTTGTATTGAAGTAGTCATTATGTTTGATGTAAAAGTAGGTATACTAGCAATAGGAGTTGTCAAAGGAATAGAATGATTAACTTGAGTAGGAGGTTGTGTATAACCTAAGGTTTTGGCACAACTTTTCATCGGCATCACATTAGAATCCACAATGTGTGCAATATCACGCAAAATATCAATTCCATTCTTATCACTTTGAACCATACGTTTTAGACCCTCAATTAATGAAAGAGCTTCACTATCGGGGTATTCTTGAGACATCCATTGTCAAAAATCATCAAATTGGTTATCCAATTTTGAAAGTTGTTCTATAGAAACCTCATGGAGAGCTTCTTCATCATTAAGAGGATTAGGGGAATTACCCATGTCCTCGTTAAAAAGGCCTTTCAAATTAGGTTCCATCTCCTCAGTAATTACACCTTGGAAGGACTTAATTCTAAGGCTTCGTCTAACGGGAATAGTGTAAGTAGGGCTTATTGTTTGTAAAACTCATGCACTAAAGAAAGAGAGAAGATTTTGAATTTTAGAGGTAGCAAATTTCAATAAAATCAGCCAATCTCCTAGATTTAAGCTGTTAAATGCAATCAGGACAATCTCCCGAAATTTCGAAAAAAATGTCCAGGACCGTGGCGAACGGAGTGCACACGGTCCTCGCAACTTTTTTCGAAATTTTCAGGGATGAAAGTTATGATGATTTTAAAGCTAATCTGAAAAAATTGAGTGATTTTACGATCTGTAGATAGGCCAAATTAAAGTTGCAATCTCAAAATTGAACCCTACCAAGATTGTTGAAAAATGTAAAATTTGAATTTTGAAAAAGAGAGGGAAATTGAAATTTTGAATTTTATGATTTTAGAAGGAATACTGAAAGCAATGCAGGCTTTGAAATTTAAAAGTTGACTCGATTTGATGCAAAATTCGAATTTGAAAGTGGAAATCAAGGTTGTTGCAATTAAACACTTAATTTCAAAAGTCACAAATCGTAAAAATTTGAACAAAACACTGAAATTTCGAATGAATGCTAACACACTTTTCAGATTTAGGACTGGAAGAAACACAATTTTGATATGAATTTTAATTTCAACAATTTTTGAATGATTAGAAGCCTCAATCCAAGCAATCGGTAGACCGACTTTGAATTTAATTTTGAAGGTGTTAAAATTGATAAAATCAGCCAAAATTCTAGATTTTAGCAGAAAAATACAGTAAGATCTAGCTCCCGAAATTTCAGAAAAAATGTCGGGGACGAGGGCGCTCGGGGTGCACACGGTCCTCGCAAATTTTTTCCAAATTTTCAAGGATGAAAGATGTTGTGATTTTATTGCGGAATTCAAAGTTACAGCCGATTTGGAAGTGTTTTGATTAGTGAAATTATCAGTCAAAGGTTGAATCAAGAAGGTCTTAAAAATTAGGGTTTTGACATTTAACCACTTAATTTTTAGAATTAAAGCACAAATATGAATTGACAATTTGCAATAGAAGGGTAGATCTGAAACAAGCATTAACAATTAAACATTCCACAAGTTTAATTACTAAAAAGAAAATTTTAGGGTTTTTATGCAATCAACCTCTAAAATTTGCAAATGATCAAACATGGAAATGTAATTAAGGAAGCAAATTTTAAGATCTAACCATGAATAATCAGAATGAGGATGTTCACGTCGCGTTCACCAAAATGTAAAGCAGAAAAATCGAACCCTAGTCGTTCTCCCCTCCCCAACTCCAAGGAGAGAGAAGGGAGAGTCACTAGGGTTGACGGTTTTCACTTAGGAGAGACTTTACATTCAAAAGAGGGGTTGAAACCCACAAGATCCAATCCCACGCAATGCAAGATTAGATTCTATATGAGTTTCAAGGGTTATGACATCAAGGATACCCTCTTTTGTAAAGAATGTTGATAGAAAGATTGAACTAGGAATGCATGTAAAGTAAGAAAGATTTGCTTATAAACAGAGATAGGGATACGGGATGAAGCTGCGGACCTGGAATTAGCAGTAAAATGTCAAGACGGTGCTGTTCTGCAAATTTGAGTGAAAGTTGACAGGACGATGGCGCCCGACATGCACACGGTCCTCCGAAAAATCCGCGAAACGAAGGTGGATCTGTTCGTCTCTGCACAATGATTCCAGATCTTCAATTACAGCCGCGTACCTGCAACCTACACACAGAAAAGAGAGGACAATTGGGGGGTTAGGGATGAGGGGTTTGCCTTTAGGTCAAACCCCAGTTTTGGAATTAACCAAGAAATGAGAATGCTGTAAATGTAAATGTTTGTAATGTAAACAAGTACTGATACCTTGTTGTAAGAATGTTTGTATTCTTACATGTGAAGGTGTAATGTATGTAGTATGTTGTATGTTGTATTTGATCTCCTCTTCAATGGTTGAATCCTTGTCTTGAATGTAACACTTAGCCTTGAATGGAGACTTAGAATGCTCAATTGCTTGAAGGAATGCTTGAATGCTTGAATGTTTGAATGTTTGAATATTGCTTCCGCCTTTTGCTCGCATATGTCTTCCTCTTTCTTACCTCCTCCAATGGGAGGGGAAATGTAGTTTATATACTTGTCAATTAGGGTTGATAGACTGATTTTCCTGACCTTAGGCCGACCAGGAAACATTATTTCCCGAATTGCAAACTTAAAGACCCGATGCCCAAAAGAGACCGGGCCCAAAATAGGGCCAGGGACCAGGGCGCTGGGCGCCATGGGCCCACCTCCCAGGAGAGCAGGGTGCAAGGAGGGATCAGGCCAAGGTGCAAAAAATGCAGTTTTTGGTGTTGTAAACAGGTTTCGGGGTCTCCATTCAGGTTCCGTGTTGCATCGCCATCGTGAAGACCCAAATGCAGTCGAAATTGCAAGTGTCGCAATTTTAGGACGCTACAAAGTCTATTTAATCATTTTAAAATTCCACCTGAAAAAGAGATTTATAGTCTATGACTCTATAGACTATAGACTTAATTCTATTTAATTAAATTTAAAATGTTCAATTCCGAGCAATAGTTTGAGATAACTATTAAATATAATGTTAATATTATTTGTAAAAATTTGAAATTCAAAAATAGTATAAAACATGAAACTTAGTTTCTAGAATAAAACAAATAACTAAATAAAAATATAAATTTTGATATACAATTTGAAAGGTAAAAGTTTAATATTAAAAAGAAAACATTCAATATTAAATCTAAAATATTAATTTAAAGTTTAACAAATTTTTTTGAAAATATATTTACGATATATAATTTTCAAAAATAGTTTAAAAATATATTTAAAAGTTCAACATAAATTTAGTGTATTAATTTTAAAAAATGTGCAACTGCAGTCCTCAACCTGTTAAGGCGAGCAAATTTGGAAAGTACAAATGCCAAGGTGGTGATTAATTGTTGCACAAGGAGTTGTCTATGGCATGCTACACGAAAGGAGGAAGGGGAGGATGACACAAAATCTTTTTCCTGATCTCATGGCATTAATGTCTTAGCGTGCACATTCATTACCCGGCCTATAAGATGGAGGCAGATTTTTTTACCTTTTGATCCGTGTACCACTTTTTGCTTTGAAGCAGCTGCAGAACAAATCTGTAGTTCATAGAATCATACTTTTTGTAAGACATTTTTTGCAGGAAGTGATTTTGAAATTACAGGTGACAATGGAGGCCAATTTCACACTTCGAACATACAAGAAGTTGGTGCCGTTTTTGGGCAAAGTATCTGATGAACGAATGCAAGGACTATTCAGGTTTAAGGAGGAGAAGTTGTGGGCAATAGCTCGATTGATGCTTGTGGAGGAGGTGGCACATATCAGTCATTTGTATTGAACTAACATGGAGGTTTACTCTCTGATTATGGCGTGGGCCTGTGAATTCGAACCGGAAGTAGAAAAGGTAAAACTCACATTGGTCAAATTGATTGATGGGGAGTTTTTGATTAACCTGGATTCAATCTTGGAGTGGGTGGTACTGGGAGTTGGCATTCGAATTAAGGAAGGGGACGACCAGGACGAATTGCTTCCTTTTATTTGTGGCCCAGAGGATGAAATCAAATACCAGTGCTGTGAATGAGCCCGAGTGGGGTGGGAAGTGATGAAACTCTTTGTTAAATTAACAAGGGTGGATGAAGTCCTGAATGCTTTGCATGTGGTGGTAAGGATGGAGGTTGGTAGGGCATTGAGAGATAGGGTTGAAGAAGGAAGGGCCATACAGCTACTGGCAAGCTTGGAGGGTGACCCCGACTTCGGGTTCCTAAACTGCATTCCAAAAATGAAAGTTGAAGCAGTAAAAGGGAAAGCCAAAGCATCAACCTCCGAGGAGGGAAGGGACTGGGAGGAGGTGACCTAGGGGGATAGTTAGATTGAGTGAGCGGCCTATTGGCAATGAACTAGTTTTTTGTCTACTTGCTATAAGCTATGGGCAAATTTTGTATCTTGAAACTTTTCAATTAATTGAATGAAAAAACCTTTACCGATAAACTTTTGTATCTTGTAACTTTTGAAATTTTGTATTTTGAATGACTATATAGTATATATTTATAAAATTATAATCAACCATAATCAATGTACAAATAATTAATGGAACGAATTGAATTTTTTTTTTTATAGCATTACATAAAAAGATCACGGTATTAAATTTATTTCCATTGTTTAAAAAAATATTGAAATATTGTAGCTCATATACAAAAAGCATTTGAAAGAAATTAATGAATAAAAATGAAATAGAATTACAGAAAGCATTTTTATATCCATAAGACTGTAAGAGGTAAAGTGAAATAAACTGGAATTTGAAAAATTTTCATTAATATTTATCCTTTTGAAATTTACAATTTTTTTCATCAGAGACTTGAGTCCCCCAAAAACTTAAAAGCCAAAATGAGTGAGCCACTGGCACTCAGCCTGTTAGGGTTCAAGGACATAGGAAAAAAAAACTACAGGTAGTGGAATTGTTTACAATTTTGACCTAAGAATCTGACCCTCCTTCCATGTAGAATTCTTCAGACAACATAAGCTGAGAGAATTCTTCAAGCCACATGTAGTTTGGAAAGTCATCTAGGAGGAACCATTTCCAGAGGAAGTCCCTGCCAATCCACACCCATTTTTTGTGACGCATCAGCTGCTCGGCATTCAGGTTTAGGAGGAACGATTGCCTAGCCACTGGCAGTGTTTGGTCAGGGAGGAGAAGCTTGGATAAATCACTCGCCCAAGAGATCCCCACCCCTACTTCTGCAAGAATGACAAGAGTAATGTCATCTACAAGGAAGTCTTCCTTAAAAACCTTCCTCAACAACATCAACATATCCACCTTGTCTCCTCCCAAGTCCAGAAGAGATGCTAAGAAGCGGGATGTAAGGTTCGTGTTAACATGGTACCTATTTTCATTTTGCAGAAATTCTCTGCCCAGCACCATCTGCACAACCTCATTGGTGAATGACCCAACCTCCTTGCAGACTGATTGGAGGTTTGGGTCTCTAACAGAGCCTAGAAAGGCCCTCTGGTCCTCTGCAAAAATGCTTCTCAAGCGGATGGGAGTGTCCATCTTGAGAAAACAGATTAACAAATTAAACAACCTGAGCAGTGAGCCTATAAACCTAAAATATCATGAGCTCTGACGATTTATCTACCAAATGGAAAAGGCTAATTGAAGATGAAAGAAGCAGAGATCATATATAAATTGTTGAATCTCTTGATTGCAATAATTACTTCTTTAATAGTATTAATTGCTATAAAAAATTTTAAATCTTTCGTATCTCTGCAAATCTTTCCCATAAATGCACGAGTGTGTGAAATTGGAAACAACTATGAACCAGTACCAAATTGGCAAGTATCACATTGGAAGTCGTGGGGACATAGTGGATTGTCGTGAGTGAATAGATATATATTAAATGAATGAAATTATCGATCGTGATTCATGACATTTGATATGTGTCTATTGAATCCAATTCCATTCCGGGCACTTTCTGGTGAGCTATGTTCTCTTCAAAAAATTGGGCCAAACTAAAACTTCAACCATTGATATACGATCATCGAATGGTTTAAAATCATTGATAGATTTTAGGTATGTGTCACCCTTTACATGTCAAAGAGGCCGTGCTTATTGATACATTGTGTAGAGTCTGGACTCAATGTATTATGTGATGTGATGTACTGATGTGATGTGATGTGCCTTGTCTATTAATGGCAATGAATTTATGAAATAGCCAATGAATTATATATTGTACCATAAATAACAAAATATTCGCCAAAAAAAATTAAATAATTTTCAAGCGGTGGATAAAAATCGCCAATACATTTAAATAATTTTCAAGTGGTGGATAAAAATTGGCAATACATTTAAATAATTTTTCCTTCAGAGTAAAATTTTTCGCTCATACAATTATATATTTGTTCCTTTTAACAATAATTATTCGCCTCCCACAATAAATATTTTCCCCATAGAACAAGGTATTATTCGCCAAGAAATTATGGCATTTTCGTACCCTAGAAAAAAAATCGCCAATACAAAATAATTTTTTCATCATTTAAAAAAAAAAATTCGCCATCGATATGAAAATTCCCCCCCGAAAATAATGTTTGATTCGCCAGGATTTTACACATTTGCCCGAGCGGGGGTTTCTTAAAGTTATGCCTGTTTATGAGAACGATTTTCATAATGCAACTTAATTTCCTCGAGGATTTTGAAGAGGAACATATCCGAATCATTCTCAGTCATTTTCATGGTGAGAATATGTATTTGGAAATGACACACACTATAACCAAGGAGGCTATTCAATTTGTGACTTGTTTTTGGTCAACCGGTGAAGTACCTAAGATGAGGCAAATCTCTAAGGTGACAGTAACCACTTTAACCTCGTCAACCTCTAATGGGCGTGTTTTTTCTGTTAATAACATTAAGGACCCAATAGTTAAATTGGCTACTACGGTTATAGGCTACCAGATATTCTATTCCAATAGAATAAATAGTGTACCATCTGCAATAGTGCATACTGCTTATAAAATGATTGTTGAGAATGCAAATTATGACCTTTGCAAGGTCATAAGGAGTCAATTAATGTTGAATCTACAATCAATCAAGAAGGACAATAGGCAGAAGTTCAAGTTTGTTAAGTTACTAATTGGTCTATTCTTTTACTTTCAGAATTTCTGACTGAGAATTGGTGATCTTGAATGGTCCAAAGATCTACCAGTAATCGCTCAGATCAAGAATAACATTAAGGTTGTTAAGAACACTTTCTCTGCTGCAATGAACAAATATTTCAATGAGTTTCAAAAGAAAATGAGTATGAGGGTAAGGCTACCTGAGGATGTGGTGAAAAAATTTGTTAAGGACATCATTTTCATAGTCACCACTGATTTCTGTCTGATGGAATCTATTGAACCGAGAGAAGATGAAATGGAAGACATGAGCTATGAAGTCAATTATGACTTATTGATTGGTTATGCCAATAACCTATTGGCATATCTAGTGGACAAAGAAGAAGAAAAGACTAGATACTGTTGAGGAGAAAACTGCAAAAGATGAAACCAATAGTGCTCCAACTAGTAGTGGTAAAGGAAAGAAGAAAAAGGCTGAGCAAGCACCTCCAGTGACAAAAATTACAAGAGTGACACAAATTATACATTAAGAAGAAGACTGCATCAAAAAAAAGAGGCCGACAACTGATTCTTCAAGTAGAATTTGATGATATTGATACTAACAAAGAACCAAAGAAGGATATTTCTGATTCTTTATATACTATTCTTTTGAATAAATGGGAAGAAGCTGTGAAGAAAGAAAAAGAAATTATTGATGATGTGTTTGTGCAATATTTTCTTGATTTGTCAAAAGATGAGTTAATTGCATTACTTGATAAATACAAAACTCAATTTCCTTTTAAGTTAAGGAGATTAAAGCTATTAAGTGGGAAGATGCAATCTATTGAAGATGATACTCATCAAATAGCAAGAGAAATTCAGAATATGCGTAAACTGATAGAATCTCAATAGGCTAATGAGAAAGATATTGTGGTAGGATCAGAAATGGATGAGGAAGATATAGTGCAATCTGATATTATCTATCCTATCAAGAAGAATTATGACACTACTCCCCAACCGGTAATTTTAGTTGATGATATACAGGATACAATAGATCCATCTGGAAACATCATTGCATGAGATATGCAACCACCTAAAATTACTATTTCCTAGGTTAATACAATAGAGATACTGACAACTCAATCAAGTGTGGATATTCCACCCCCACCGGTAAATGATCAACAAGTGAAACCCCACCTCCCACTAGTTTCATAGGCTACTCAGAAGGAACCTATTGAAAAAGTTGTTGAACAGACCTCTGAACAGGAGAAGGAAAAATAACAAAAGGAAGAGACAATTGAGAAGGTGTCTTCTACTGAACCGGAAAGGGCATTAGTTAAACAACAACATGATGATAATGATGATGACTCATTTGGCATCAAAGGGCCAATAAATGTTGATAACATGAGTGCATCAGAATTACTGAAATTTGCAAATATGCAATCCAGAGCTCAGAAGAAGAGGCTTAAGGAACAAAGAATGGAAGCAGAAACCATTCAAAATGTTGTAGATATTCTATCAAGCCTTCTACCGAAAACTGCTATAGGGAACTTATCAACTCCCATTGGCAAGCTTGGCCAGTTGGTTTTTGATGCCTTTGACCAACTTAAGTCCCTTAAGGAAGTAGCACAAGCCTATGCAGAGAAGAGGTATAGGAAGAAGCGAGGAGAACAACTTATGAAGGATATTGATACAAGGAAAATTGCCCCATCCCTGAATAAAGATCTATTAAGAAAAGATATTGAAATACGAGGAAAAATTCTTGCATCTACATCTAATGTTTCATTCTTTTATACTGATATCATTCAAAGGTGGACAAAGACCGAGCAAAAACTAGAAAAGATATGTAATCCTTACATACCTTTACAAGATTATGCCTTAACTTTTAGTAAAATGGTTGATAATTTGCAAAACAGGTTAGATGTCTACGATTGTGAATAGGCAAAAAGACTCCAATCTCTGAAGGAGTTGAAGAATTTACTTAGACCAAAAGTGGACATGTTACAAAAAACATACAAGAATGCAAAAGCAATTTTGGCTACTCCAGAGATGTGTACCCTTGATGCAATGGAAGAATTCTGTACACAGGTCATGACTACACTAGAGATCACTGAAACCTTATTGGAGACTTGGGAACATGATTTTTCTCAATTGAAGCATACTTTTAGTGACATTTTTCTAAGAATTGCAATGAACAATCCTTGATTTAGATTTTCAAGTTTTTGTATATATAAACATTTTGATACAAATTTTTCTATATATATGTATTTTGCTTTTTAATTTGGCATTGTTATCAAAGGGGGAGTAGAAATATGTATGTGTGTTGTGAAAATTTTGTATGTATTGTTAAGGGGGAGTAGGAGTAGAAATATATGTGTACAATTTTTGAAAGCACACTTAGTTCTATAGTTGTAAAATTTTCTAAGTGTTGCCATCAATGCCAAAGGGGGAGATTGTTGGCTTGATGATGATTGTAATGAATGAATTCATATGTTGTCATTGATGGAACATGTGCACACACACATATGTTTTTCTACGAGTGTTACTTCAAAGTTATTTGTATTATATTGCTACCGGTATTAGAAGTTTTTCTGATGATGGTGTCAAACTGGTACATGGAGACAACTGGTATATACAGGAACAACTTGACATCAACCTAAAGATCCAATGAAGATTACCATAGAAACAATGGAGAAAAATCAGTTTACATGATGATATGGTTAACTCCAACAAGTATTGATGTTCCAACCGGTATTCATTGATTGTGTGATGGGTTATCACCGGTCGTGATGAGTTACCCTAACTGATAATTTAGAAGTGTTAAGGTGTTGAGATAATTGCAAAGTATGTTGGTTATGCAGTTTTGAGTGTGCAAAAGAGGATCTATTCAAGAAAGTTGTGCTACTTCTAGATCACACCACCTGTTGTTTTCTAATTACTACAATAGTCAAATCCCCTAACCAGGTAAGCTCTAAAAAGCTTCTTTGTACAAATCCTCTTACTAGATGATCCATTAGTTTAGATTCAGAAATTCTCTACCGAGGTTACTCCTAATAGTGTACTACCTTTAACATGGTATAGCTCCTATCAGAGCTTTGGGATATTTAATAAGATTCGCTCCTAGTAGAGCACTTTTGTAGATCTTAGCCGGTTAGTTACCTATTACTGCAGATAGTTAACTTGTGAGTCCCATCTCACCATGGTTTTTTCCATTTGGGTTTTCCATGTATAAACACTTGTGTTATGGTGGATTTTTTACTTATTGTGGATGCTTTAATATTATTTTGGATTGCATGCATAGTGTTTAACAAACTTGTTAAGTATATCTACCAGTCAGTGTTTAAAGTAGTATTGTTTTTGATGTCACTGATTCACCCCCCTCTCAGTGCTTTATAAGTTTATTAGTATGAAGGTGATAGTCAAGTGAAAGTTGGTAAGTTGCAGAGCTTGAAAGGAAAGTATGAGACATTAAAGATGGGAGATGATGAGAACATACATTCATACATGGCTAAGGTGAATGAACTTGTCCTTGGTATCAGGAATGCTGGTGGAAAGATTGAGGAAGATGAGATTTTTGCTAAGGTGTTGAGATCTTTACCTCCTTCTTACAAACATAAGGTTGATTCTATAGATGATATCCAGAGTGTACCTACAGTAACAAGAGATATGTTGGTTGGAAAACTTGCTGTATTTGAGCTAAGGAAATTTGGAGAATCACATGGAAAGTCTAAGACAAGATTTAAAGCATCAAGATCTATCTTTGGTAAGAAGAAGTATGACCCTGATGAGTGAAGGATATCCAGGTATGAAAGAGAAAGAAGAAAGATTGCATAGCAAGAGAGAGAACTTGATGAGCTTGAAGCATTGAGTGCCTAGAGATTGCCTAAAGGTGATGGTAACTATGATGAAAGTTGACATTGAAATGTTTTACATGCAATAAGATAGGACATTTTTCTTCTAGATGTCCAGAGAGAATGGCTAAGTATGAAATACATGATAAGTTTGATAAGTATGATAGGAATGATAGATATGAGAAGCATGATAAGCTTTATAAGTCTAATCGGAAGTTTAGGAACTAGAAGAACTATTATTATGTTACAGATGAAGAATTAGAAGGAGATGAAGTTGTGTTTATTTCCATTAAGGAAGATGGACCAGTGCCTATTGATTCCACTAGTTGTTCTGTTGAAATAAAATCTTTGGCTGCTAAAGTTGAAGAAAAGAGTGTACGGGTGATTGACAACGATTGTTCACATCATATGACCGGTGATAAAAGAAAATTTGTAATTATGGAAAAGTATGATGGTGGAATAGTCAGATTTGGAGATGACAAATCCTATGTAATCCATGGGAGAGGTTGTATTTATTTTGATGGTAAGCATAACACTGATGATGTCTTGTATGTTGAAGGTTTGAAGCATAATATTTTGAGTGTTGGATAGATGGTTGACAAGGGTTATAATTTGCAATTTAAGGATGGTAAATGTAAAATCTTGAATGCCTTCAGTATAGAGATTGCATTTGGAGCTAAGAGTGAAGGTAACATTTTTCATTTGAATGCAATTGTTGGCATTTGGTATTATAACAAACAATGGGAGATTGTTGGCATTCCAATAAGGATATTGAGAAGGTTGTTGATGATTATGGATATAATTGATTAAGGATGTTTACTGTCTTGATATTATTATTTTGTCATTGATGTCAAGAAATTGATTTTCTAATTCAGTATGATGTTGCCATATCTTGAGAAGTATGATTTGAAGAGTATAAAGATGTCGGTAAAAGACATAGAAAGAATATGATGAATAAGGGGATGAATAAGGTATTCAATGGGCAACTATTACCGAGTTAGACAATGATGAGATCATGATGTTTAGATTGTTTTAACATCATACATATGTTGTAAATTGTAAGGTTAATACTATACTATGTTACCGAGCAAAGAAACTAGTTGGTAAACCCTAAGGAATCTAGTTGGTAAACCCTAAGGTTATCGCTATTGGTTAATGAAGGCAAAATGTCTACCCAGTGAAGTTTAGTATTTACTGAGTTGTTACCGAGTTGTAACCGAGCTGTAACAGAATACATTAAATGGTTACATGCATTATTTAATGAAGGAAGCTGATGAGCTAGAACTGATTAAATGATTAGTATGCCATGCATGAAGTTTGTTAATGAATCTATGGCAAAGGAAAATCAGCATGAAGATCTACAGCTTAGATTGAACCACAATACCCTAGCACAAGTTCCAAGAAATGTATGCAAGTTCCAAGGCAAGGTAAAACATTTTTAGATCCAAGGATACATTGAACCTGGTCAAAGTTTGAAGATCTGATGGCTATGATTGATCATGGGAAATGTGATCAAGGAGATTAAGCAGTTGGTGAACTGTTTATAAATAGGGAACTATTGATAAACAATGTATGTAGGCAAATGTATGCACGGGGATACTACATAGTGATAACCGAGCACAAAAGCCTGAAGACCTGTTTGAATAATAGAGTATAAAAGTCTAGCAGATGGAAAAGATTAGTTCTATGTCTAGATTGTATTGAGCAAATAAGAATCTGCTTTAGCATTTTAGATGTGAAGTTGTAGATAGATTTTTATTACTGTTATTTTGTGAAAGTGACAAAAAATCTCTTAATCGAGTGGACTTAACAGTCTTATTTGTAAACCCCTCTAGCAAGGTGACATTCTGATTGAGTGTTTGAAATCCTTTAACAAGGTCACTTCTAACAAGGTGAAGATCCTAACAGATCTGAGGGAAATCCCTTAACCGGGTCACATCTAGCAATGTGTTTGTAATCTTTAATAGAATTTGCTTTTAACTGAGCATACTCTAGAAGAGTATATTTCTTAGTGGGTCCGAAATCCCATAGTGGTTTTTCCCCATTTGGGTTTCCACGTTAAATCTGGTGTTATGAGGTTTATGATATTCATATACTTTTGAGTTTGCATGTTTAGCAGTTTTGGTTATATTACTGAAGTATATGTTACCGAGGTTGAATCTGATGTTTTTATGGAAGATTAAGGTTGTATGATTCACCCCCCCCTCTCATCTTGTTGGCTATTGGATCTATACTTACATTAAGTATTAGAATTATCAATTGGTATCAGAGCTTTGGACTCCAGAAGAAAATTTTAAAGATACTTGAGGCAAAGATCCAAAGATGTATAAGATGGATGCATTAAAGCTGAACAAGTCAAGTTTCTCTACATGGCAGAAAAGGATGAAGTTGCACCTATTAGGAGTTGGAGAATATGTTGTATATTATCTAGAGAATGATTTCATCATACTGAGCACCTATCCATTGAGAATGAAAGAGATAAAGGCAAAGAAAGAACATATCCAAGCAATGATTGAAATAACATCTGCATTGACCGACTCAGAGTTTAATGATCTAGAAGGCTACAATGATGCAAAGGCTATGTGGGATAAGCTCATATCAGTATATGGATGAGATGAACATGTTCAAAGAGAAAAAGTAGATAGTCTAAGAGGGCAACTTGAATCTATGAGGATGAATGAAGGTGAGAACATAACTCAGTACAATACAAGACTAAAGGAGATTGTCAATCAAATCAAAGGAGCAGGTGAAACTATTGAAGAAAAGGATATAACAAGTAAGTTGTTAAGATCCCTTCTACCGGCTTATGCAATCAATGAATTGAGGTCTGTACCTAATATACCAGTTTCTTTAGATGCTACTATTGGTAAGCTACATGCATTTGAGTTAAGTAACTTTGATAACAGTGGATCTTTGGTAAATAAAGTTTAATTTGCATTTAGTTCTTTTCATCTTGATGAATCTAATGATTACAATTAAATAAAGTATAAGTACTCTAAAGGAGATCACAATGGAGCAAATGAAAGATTTCATAAGAACATGGAAGAAGTACACAAACTATATGAGGAAATCAGAAGGCGGGAAGAGTTTGAAGCACTATTAGCTAGAAGGTTACCAAGAGGCAAAGGTAAGTATAAAGGAAAACTACCTTTGAAATGTTTCAATTGTGATAAAATAGGACATATGGCTTCTAACTGTCCTGATAAAGAATCTACTGAAAAGAGAGATTACTGAGATGACAGACAGAAAGACAATCATTACAGAGGACACCGAGACTTCAGAAGAAGAGATAGAAAGACATGCTTAATAGCTGATGAGGAATCCAATGATGATAAATCAGATGAAACTGAAACAAAGGAAGTAGTTTATGTGGCTATCAAAGATGGATTAGATCAAGAAAGGTATGAAGAAAAAGCCCTAATATCTCATGTAAATACTAATGATTCTTGGATCATAGATAGTGGATGCTCACATCATATGACAGGTGATAAACACAGGTTTGTTATGTTAGAATATTATGATGGAGGCTATGTAAGATTTGGTAATGATGCACCATGTTCGGTGAAAGGTAAAGGATCTATAACACTTCTTGACAATGCAAGATGCAATGATGTTTATTGGGTTGAATGTTTGAAATACAATTTGTTGAGTGTAGCACAACTAAACAATATAGGTTACCGAATAGAATTTCAGAAGGGAATTGTCAAAGTTCATGACAAGAATGGAAAGTTAGCTACTACCGGGACACAAACAAAAGGTAACACATTTCACCTTGACTCAACTCGGAACAATTGTCTGTATGCAAAGATAGATGATACCTGGTTATGGCATAAAAGGTTTTGTCATGTAAATTTTGATAATCTGATCAAAATAAGTAAGAAGCACCGAGTAAGAGGTCTACCGAGTCTTGAAAAACTTGAGAATGTTATGTGCTGATAATGCCAGATAGGTAAGATGACAAGATCAAGATTTACAAGTAAGTCTTACACTTCTAAGGGAATTTTAGATCTTGTGCACACTGATCTTTGTGGTCCTATGAAAGTTCAAAGTTATTATGGTGATAAATATTTCATATTATTTGTGGATAATTACTCAAGGATGATGTTAGTAATGTTTTTAAAAGAAAAATCAAAAGCTTTTCAAATGTTTAAATGGTACAAGGCAAGAGTTGAAAATGAAACAGGAAGACAACTGAAATGTCTTAGATCAGATAGAGGAGGAGAGTTCACATTTGACGAGTTCAACTTATTCTACAATGATCATGGTATTAAAAGACAAGTGTCTACACTGAGAACTCCACAGCAAAATGGAATAGCTGAGAGAAGAAATACATCTATTGTGGATTGTGCTAGAACACTGATGATTGAAAAGAAAGTGCCACAAACATTTTGGAGAGAAGCAATAAGCACTGCAGTTTACACCCTGAACCGAGTACAACTGAAGAAAGGTACTTTGAAGACACCATATAAAATCTGGTATGACAAGAAACCTAATGTAAGTTATTTTTAAATCTTTGGAAGTAGATGCTATGTACACAAAGATGATAGAAATGGAAAGTTTGATCAGAAAAGTGAAGAAGGAACATTTCTAGGTTATTCTTCTAGAAGCAAAGCATTTAAATGTCTGATCAAATCATCTAACAAAATAGTAGAAAGTGCAAATGTGAAAATTGATGAATTTGCAGAAAGAAATGATGAAGGAAATTCCAAAGAACCAGAAGATTATGATGAATTTGTCTATGTTCAACCGACAAGTTTTACCGAGAAAATTGTTGAAGAAAATGAAGAGAATATCTAGTTACCGAGTGATGAAGAAGATCATACAGAGCCTACCGAGCCTGTATTAGCCAAATATGTCATAAGACATCATGCACCAAGTCAGATTATAGGAGATAAGGATGATCCAGTGATGACAAGGAACAAATTGAGACATAACATATGTCTGATATCTGAATTTGAATCGAGAATAGTGAAAGAGGCATTTAACAGTGAAGATTGGATAAATTCTATGATAGAAGAGATTGATCAAATCAAGAAGAATGACACATGGACACTAATCCCAAGACCAAAGGACAAAAATGTAATCGGTACAAAGTGGATTTTCAGATACAAGCTAAATGGAAAAGGAGAGGTCATTTGAAATAAAGCAAGACTAGTTTGCAAAGGTTATGCTCAAGAAGAAGGAATTGATTATAGTGAAACTTTTGCACCTGTGGCTAGACTTGAAGGAGTAAGAACATTGTTGGCATATGCTGCTTTCAAAAACTTCAAGGTATATCAAATGGATGTCAAATGTGCATTTTTGAATGGAATATTAGAAGAAGAAGTTTTTATTGAACAACCAGAAGGATTTGTTGAAGACAATAATAAAGATCAGGTATGTAAATTGAACAAAGCATTATATGGTCTGAAACAAGCACCTAGAGCATGGTATGAAAGATTGCACTCTTATTTGATTGAGATTGGTTTTATAAGGACAAGTGAGAACAACAATATGTACATGAAGAATGATGAAAATGGAATACTGATCTCAGCCATATTTGTTGATGATATTATATTTTGTGGAAATGACTCTTTATGCAAGAACTTTGGAAATGAAATGAGAAAAGAATTTGAGATGTCATTAATCAGTGAGATAAAGTATTTTATAGGTTTACAGATACTGCAAATGAAAATTGAGATTTTCATTACTCAATCCAAGTACATAAAGGAAATCTTGAAGAAATTTGGAATGTAGGATTCAAAACCAGTAAGTACTCCTATGACTACCAACTGTAAATTATCAAAGAGTGATGAATCTGCATCTATTGATGAGACGCTTTACCGATCCATGATTGGAAAGCTACAATATGTTGTTCACAACAGACCAGACATAGCGCATGCAATAGGTATAGTTGCAAGATTCTCTGCAAATCCTAAGGAAACACACATGACAACAATCAAAAGAAATTTTAGATACTTGAAAGGCACAGAGGATTATGACTTAGTATATCAGAAAGGAAATGATTTTGAGTTAAAAGTTTATACTAATGCTGATTGGGTAGGCAACATTGATGACAGGAAAAGCACAAGTGGAGGAGCTTTCTTTTTAGGAGAAAGACTAGTGAGTTGGCTTAGCAAGAAACAAGGATGTGTTTCACAGTCAACAACAGAAGCTGAATACGTTGCTGCAGCATTGAATTGTACCAACATAGCATGGATCAAACAACTATTGGAAGGAATAAATGAGAAAGTTACCAAGCCAGTAACTATATTCTGTGACAATACTAGTGCCATTAACATTTCGAAGAATCCTGTTATGCACTCTAAGACAAAGCACATCTCTATCAAATATCATTATCTTAGAGAAGAAGCTCAAGAGAAGAAAGTGGTGTTGGAATATGTTAGCACAAAGGAACAAATAGCAGATATCTTCACCAAGCCACTACCAAGGGACACTTTTGAATATCTCAAAAGTAAGTTAGGGGTCCTACCCCTATCTTCTACTCATTGACCGAGTTCAGTGAAAGCATTAATTCAATGACTCTATTGAATATCTTTTAAGAGTTGATGTTGATTTACACACTTTAGGATGTTTTCTAAAGGTGTGCAGGAAATAATGTAGGATACAATACAGGGAACAGGAATTGAAGACAAAATACTATGACCGAGACTAAGTTGACACATTACAGCAGGAATTCACTTCATATAGGAAGAAATTATGTTTTAGCTCTTTACTTTTTGGCATTGTTGTCAAAGGGGGAGAAGACTGATTAAAAAGACTGAAACTGAAGGGGAGAAGACTAGAGAAAAGAGGAGAAGTCTAATGTATGGGGGAGAATTCTGATAACAGGAAGAGAGCATTTCAACATTTCAGAATCACAACAATCTGAATCTTTTTAAGGTCAAATCAATTGGTTTTGCCATCAATGCCAAAGGGGGAGATTGTTGGCATTTGGCATTATAACAAACAATGGGAGATTGTTGGCATTTCAATAAGGATATTGACAAAGGTTGTTGATGATTATGGATATAACTGATTAAGGATGTTTACTGTCTTGATATTATTATTTTGTCATTGATGTCAAGAAATTGATTTTCTAATTCAGTATGATGTTGACATATCTTGAGAAGTATGATTTGAAGAGTATAAAGATGTCGGTAAAAGACATAGAAAGAATATGATGAATAACGAATCAGACAATGATGAGATCATGATGTTTAGATTGTTTTAACATCATACATATGTTGTAAATTGTAAGGTTAATACTATACTATGTTTCTGAGCAAAGAACCTAGTTTGTAAACCCTAAGGTTATCGCTATCGGCTAATGAAGGCAGAATGTCTACTGAGTGAAGTTTAGTATTTATCGAGTTGTTACCGAGTTGTAACTGAGCTGTAATAGAATACATTAAATGGTTACATGCGTTATTTAATGAAGGAAGTTGATGAGCTGGAACTAATTAAATGATTAGTATGCCATGCATGAAGTTTGTTAATGAATCTATGGCAAAGGAAAATCGGCATGAAGATCTACAGCTTAGATTGAACTGCAATACCCTAGCACAAGTTCCAAGAAATGTATGCAAGTTCCAAGGCAGGGTAAAATGTTTTCAGATCGAAGGATACATTGAACTTGGTCGAAGTTTGAAGATTTGATGGCTATGATTGATCATGGGAAATGTGATCAAGGAGATTAAGCAGTTGGCGAACTGTTTATAAATAGGGAACTATTGATAAACAATGTATGTGGACAAATGTATGCACGGGGATGCTACATAGTGATAACCGAGCACAGAAGCTTGAAGACTTGTTTGAATAACAGAGTATAGAAGCCCAATAGATGGACACGATTAGTTCTATGTCTAGATTGTATTGAGCAAATAAGAATCTTCTTTAGCATTTTAGATGTGAAGTTGCAGATAGATTTTTATTACTGTTATTTTGTGAAAGTGACAGAAAATCTCTTAACCGAGTGGACTTAACAATATTATTTGTAAAACCCTCTAGTAAGGTGACATTCTGATTGAGTGTTTGAAATCCTTTAACAAGGTCACTTCTAACAAGGTGAAGATCCTAACAGATATGAGGGAAATCCCTTAACCGGGTCACATCTAACAATGTGTTTGTAATCTTTAACAGGATTTTCTTTTAACCGAGCATACTCTAGAAGAGTATATTTCTTAGTGGATTTGAAATCCCACAGTGGTTTTTCCCTATTTGGGTTTCCACGTTAAATTTGGTGTTATGAGGTTTATGATGTTCATATACTTTTGAGTTTGCATGTTTAGCAGTTTTGGTTATATTACCGAAGTATATGTTATTGAGGTTGAATCTGATGTTTTTATGGAAGATTAAGGTTGTATGATTCACCCCCCCCCTCTCATCTTGTTGGCTATTAGATCTGTACTTACATTAAGTATCAAAACTATCATGACAAGGGTTATAATTTGCAATTCAAGGATGGTAAATGTAAAATTTTGAATGCCTTCGGTATAGAGATTGCATCTGGGGCTAAGAGTGAAGGTAACATTTTTCATTTGAATGCAAGTGAGAAATGTTGTTTGATTGCTAAGATAGATGAGAGTTGGTTATGGCATAGGACATGTCATGTAAACTTTGATTCACTTATCAAGATTATTTCTACACATTTTGTTAGAGATCTGCCTAAGATTATTAAACCTCTTAATCTGGTATGTAAGGAGTGTCAGTTGGGTAAGTAAACAAGAATTTATTTCAAGAACAAATGGTATACATCAGATGGATTGTTGGATCTTGTGCATAATGACCTATGTGGACCTACAAATGTTAGAAGTGTGCAGGGAGATAGATACTTTATGCTACTAATTGATGATTATTCTAGAATGATGTGGGTTGTCTTTTTGAAGGAAAAATCAGAAGCATTTGATAAATTCAAGATATTCAAAGATATTGAAATAGAGTCTGGATTGAAGCTGAAGTGTCTGAGATCTGATAAAGGTGGAGAATTTTGTTCTAGTAAGTTCAATTCTTTTTGTGAGATGCATGGAATCATAAGACAATTTTGTGCTCCTAGAACCCCACAACAGAATAAAATTGTTGAAAGAAAGAACCCTACTGTTTTGGATGCTACAAGGACTATATTGATTGAAGGAAATGTTTCGAAGATCTACTAGAGAGAAGCCACTAGTACTACACTCTACACATTTAATATAGTTCATATCAAAGGTGATATCGCTAAGACCCCTTATGAGCTTTGGTTTAGTCATGTTCCTACTATGAAATATTTCAAAGTTTTTGGTAGCAAATGTTATATCAAGAGAGATGAGGATATAGGAAAGTTTTATGCTAGAAGTGATGAAGGTATCTTTTTGGGATATTCCACAAAGAGTAAAGCCTATTGGTGTTATAACAAGAGACTAAGAAAGATTGTTGAGAGTGCATGTGTGAAGGTGGACGAGAACCTTGGAAAGGAGATCAAAGCTTATGATGAAGGTCAACATGTTGTTTTAGCTCCTATTCAGCCCGAAGAACCTAAATAGAATGATCTGGTAGAGACAGAGACTGCTAATCCAGATGTTTCTGCTGTTGGTGATGATGTGTAGGAATCTGAGAATCAGAAGACTTTGAGGTGTGTTAGATTAAATTACTCTGAGAATCAAATTATTGGTGATAATAATAAAGGTGTGATAACTAGAAGAATGTTAGCTATAGAAGAGGTATGTTTGATATCCAAAGTTGAACCTAAAGATGTTGTTGAAGCTTGTAAAGATGAGAATTGGATAAGGGCCATGGAAGAATAATTAGATCAGATTGAAAAGAATTACTTGGGAATTGTTGGCATTATACACTCTTATAAGAATAGTTGATGTTGTCATTGATGGCAACCAATTGGCAATCATCTGGAAACTCACCGGTAGTTACCAACACTGGCAATAGACTTGTACATACACTGACAGACACTTCACCGGTAGCGGCAACAATGCATACCGACACTCCGACCGACATGGAATAAACTTTTGTTTATTGTTTTATAATGTAATTATCTCTTGTAAAAGCCGACATGGCATATTGTAAAAGACTCATATATGTATGAGATCTTATAGGTTATTTTGATATAAGAGAGAGAGAGGAATATAGATTATCAGAGAGCGCGAAAACCGAGCGAAGGTATTCAAGGCAAAGGTGCGAAGTGATTTCTTCAAACATTCAGAATATTTTCAGGTAGTAAAAGGTATTTTTCAAATGGCCTCTTCTTCTGCTCTCGAGTTTATTCCGAACCCTACCATTGTGGAAAATGTGAAATTCCCTAGGCCCATGTTTAAAATAATTCCTAAAATTGCTAAGCAAGATGACTTTGTAGGGGCATTTTCAAAAATTCCTAAAGGTATAGCATTTGCAAAAGACCCTAGGATTTATATAGATTGCAATATAGAAGAACTAGGTTCTGAGGAATTAATGAAAAAATTTTAAAAGGTCATTTGTGATGAACATGGTGCTGTTAAACCCAAACACAAAATTGTGGAAACTCTAGGTTTTGTGGAGATACTAAATATCCCTCAATTTCTAGAGGAAGTAGTAAGGATTGTATTGAGTAGAGAACATGGAGAATTCTTATGGTTGGATTCTATTTGTAAAATAACCTGACAAACAATTAGGGTAGTTACTGGTTTACCCTCAATCGACAGCAGACCTGATAAAATAAAGAAGATTCCCAACAACAAAGTGATAAGCCTAACTAGAGCAACATCTGACAATAGATCACTGGGAGTAAATGATATTAAGAACATTAATGTGAGATTTGTAAGTATGGTGCTAGGATACAAGACCACACATGCACACAAGATAAATTATGTTTCTAGTCTCTGTATACACAGTGCTTATGAGATGGTAAACAACAATGCAATGATTGATGTGTGTGAATGGTTAAAAGATGAACTTATTGTCAGTTTGAAAAAGATTAAAGGAGACAAGAAAGGCGCATTCCGCTTTGGAAATCTATTGGTATGTTTAATGCTATACTTCACTAAAGAGATTCCTGATATTTGACCCAAAGACTTTGGTTATGATATACCAGTAAGAAAACAACTACAGAAAGCTTTTACCGGCATGGGAACTGCTAGAGACAACAACACAGTAGATTACTTCAAAACTTTCCAAGCTAAGATGAGATCTAGAGAAAGGTTACCATAGAGTGTAGTAGATAAATATGACAAAGAGATTTGTTTTGTTATCAAAAGAGATGAGACATGGATGGAGGAAGTACTCCCTAGGACTATTTGGGTCACCGAAATGGGATATGAAGTAGATCTTACTATTCTGGAGACATATGCCAAAGCTTTATTAGATGCACCGAGAGAACCATCAGAAAAGGTCTTTGGTAGTGCTAAGACTATTAAGAGTGATGTAAATCTATTGAAGAAAAGAAAGAAAAGAGAAAAATACATTAGCAAAACTTGATAAAGAGAAGGCAATGATAAGATCAAATGTTTGGGAACTTAAAAATAAACTTGGTCCCAAGTTGGACAATCTTATCTCTCAGAGAATTGAAATATCTAAGGCATAACTTCAAGGAGAACAATCACTGGAAGAACACATGCACTATCTCACCGACACGATCCAACAAACTAAGGCAACCTTGAATGACATCAAAAGGTTTATGCAGAGTCTAAATCTAGTTTTGGCAGATATTTTTCAGATTGTAACCAACCAGTTACAGACTTTGAGGTGAAATTTTTGCACTTGTTTGACTATTTTTGACAACCTTTGTCATTGATGTCAAAGGGGGAGTAGTGGAGAGAAAAGTTCTTATTTAGAGGAGATCATTTTCTTAGGGGGAGAACATCTTTTTGGAAACTTTTTGGACTTCAGTTTTTGGATTTTTCTCATGAGTGTTGCCATCAATGCAAAAGGGGGAGATTGTTGGAATTATACACTCTTATGAGAATAGTTGATGTTGTCATTGATGGCAACCAACTGGAAATCATCTAGAAACTCACTATTAGTTACCAACATTGACAATAGACTTCTACATACACTGACAGACACTTCACCGGCAATGACAACAATGCATACCGACACTCAGGCTGACATGGAATAAAATTTTGTCTATTGTTTTATAATTTAATTATCTCTTGTAAAAGCCGACATGGCATATTGTAAAAGACTCATATATGTATGAGATATTATATTTCATTTTGTTATAAGAGAGAGAGAGAGAGAGAGAGAGAGAGAGAGAGAGAGAGAGAGAGAGAGAGAGAGAGAGAGAGAGAGAGGAATATAGATGATAAGTATAAGGCAATTTTGTATAAGGTGATGTAGTTGACAGTGAAGGTTTTGGTTATAGACTGAGCTTAAACTGATACTGAACTTGGCATAGTTGATGCTGATCTAAAGCAATACATTGTATTGGATTTTGATAATCCATTTTGTAAGTCAGTGAGACTTCTATTTTGTAGTTGAGCAGTGAGCTCTAGGCTGCTAGCCTTCCTGCATGTGCATGCCCCTCATTGTAAGTAATATTTATTCATTGGCCAGTGAGTGAATATTGTGGGTCACAAATCCCACTGAGTTTTTTCCCACACTAGGTTTCCTCATTAAATATCTTGTGCTATGGTGTGTTCTCTATGTTGTCTTTGTTATTCTTATTTGCTGCATTAATTCTTATTTACCGATACACTATTTTGGGTTACAAAGTTCTTAATAAGTTTAAATATTCTGTTAACCGGTTAGACACTAATTCACCACCCCCTCTCAGTGTCTTTGGGACTGTCATTGATTCTAACAGGAACTTGTTCCTAGACCTAAGGATAAAAATGTTATTGGTACTAAATGGGTCTTTAGGAACAAATTGAATGAAGTCGGTGAAGTATTTAGAAACAAAGCTAGACTGGTCTGCAAAGGGTATTCACAATAAGAAGGAATTTATTATGAAGAAAATTTTACTCTAGTTGCTAGAATTGAAGTTGTTAGGTTGTTGCTTTCCTATGCTTCTTATAAAGATTTCAAGGTATATCAGATGGATGTCAAATCTGCATTTTTGAATGGTGATCTAGAAGAAGAAGTCTACATTGAACAACTTGATGGATTTTCATTGTCAGATGATGGTGATATGGTATGCAAGTTGAAGAAAGCACTTTATGACATTGTTGTCAAAGGGGGAGAGATCATGTGAAAAAAACCACATTAGCTATCCTGATCTTAGGGGGAGTTTGTTAGTGATATCTTCTTTCTTTGCATTGACTTTTTTTCATATTCATATGTTGCCATCGATGCAAAAGGGGGAGATTGTTGAGTTGTTGATATTATTGGGAGATTGTTGTAGTCTGTTGGATTTGGTTGTTGGACTTGGATATGTTTGATGAATAATGATGAACAACAGATACCGCAGCCGGTACTGAGAGGGGGGGTGAATCAGTACAGGCAAAAACTTTCTCAACAACTTATCAGATTAAAGCAATACCAACTAGTTGTCACCATTACTGAACTTAACCATAGCAATATTAGTTAAACACAGTAAGGCATTAGACACCATAAACTGATAAGTCTGAACACTTCAAATACCATCAATACTTGATATTAGCTTCACCCATAAACATATGCATCTAGTATACTAGAAATACCATAACCTATTAACTCTGCATGCATAATATTTCAACCAAATAATTCATAAACATCAAATGAAAAATGCATAACACATAACACATAGATTTTTCAGTGGAAACCCAAATGGGAAAAACCACGGCGGTGATGAATACCCACAAGCTTGTTTTTGAACTCTTTTGAAGCTCGCCCTATTAAGAGCCTAGTCTAGTTAAAGACTTTACAATAAGGTTCTGCTAGGAACCGATCTTGTTAGAGATCATTCGGTTAAGGGATGGCTATATACCCTATTAAAGGTTGAAACCCTCTTAGAGGTTACCTCGCTAGAGGATTTGAAGAACTCAATGATCTTGAGTCACCTGGTTACAGGTTTTACAATAAGCCTATTAAAGCTACCCAGTAAAGGGATTTTCCAATTGTTGAAATGATTAGAAGACAACAGGTAAAACTTCTGATCTGATAATATCACTACATGCCAAGGGAGATCTTTTTCATTTCCTCTACTCTACAATCACACTTTGTAGTTTTCCTCTTACTGGTCTGGCAAGTATCTCATCACTCGGATACACACAACATTTGCCAACAACTTTATAATAACAAGCATCATCGACCTTATAGACAAAAGTCAGGTCGGTAGCATAAACCCTAAAACCTAATAATCTTAGGTTTACAACACAGGTGGTCCAATCCTGACCGTCCAAACACATTGAATAGAGTATTACAATTTCAAATAGATCACAAGACAATCTGCATCGTTCATTCTTCTCTGCACATGGGAATCAGTAACCCATCACACTTTCTTCTCATACCACTAAGAAGAATGATCATTCCTGAGGTAGACTCCAAACACAGTCAATCTTTTCATGCAAGATCCTAAAGGAAATCCTTCACACACACAAGACTGATGTGGCACCTTGATCTCATTTACATCTCTTAGCTAACTCATCATAGGGTATCATTAGTTGCATCACACAAGCTGGATCGCCAAACCAATAACCATAGAGATGAGACTGCCAACCGGTAGTCATACTTAGTGAAACCCTGACACCAGTTCACTGCATCTCCTCATACCTCTTCATACCGGTTCACTTACGCTTATTGACATCAATAACAACATACATTATCATCATATCAACATATTGGTTCACCATATGCTAATAATATCCAACAATCTCCCCATAGGCCAACAATATCCAACAATATTGTTGTCATTGATGTCGACATATTCCCTTGAGTTTTTCCAGTGAGCTTGTGAAGATTTTTTGATCCGGTTTGTTGTTCTTTGGTTACCAGTTCCTGGTGTTCCTATCAGTATTCCCTCCAGTATATTCTGGTATGATCAGATCTTGTGTTGAGACTTTGGGATGTTTCTCGAGATGATCTTGTGTATCTTCATTTCAGATTGCTTGTGACTTGGTGACCCGAAAGGTTATCTTTCTTTGTGACGATTGCTGCTTGGTTGTGTTCTTGAGCTTTGAGACGTTGACTGATGAAGATTTGATTTGAGGTGTTGGTGTAACTATTCTAGATGATTCTAACATATTTTTTGGTGTCTCCTAATCGTGTCATATTTGTCTTGGTGATCTGCATTGATCGTTGTGCAAGTTTTGGTGATTTCTATCAACCGATGATGATTTGAGTGTTTCTAGTGGTGTAACGTGTTGCGGTTGATCTTGGCATGATTTACGATGAATATGATCATTTGGGAATTTGAATTAGGTCGATACTATGTAATGCAAATCATAATATTGGTCCAGTGGTCAATCTTTGTATTGCGTAATGTAATTTTTGTATCTATGAGTTGAGGGTTGAGGGTTTAGCCAACCTTGCTATCAAGGTTGATGATTTGCATATATAGGTGATATACTTATGTAATTTAGGTGTTAAAGTTATGTCTGCATTATCAAAGAGAGTTGTATGTGTGAAAAAGAGATATATCATTTGGTGAAGTACTGTGGTGAGATCGGTGTTGCAGAGGAGACAACTATGCTTAACTAGAACTGTTATCAGGCATATGTAGATTCTACTATTGCAGTTCATTTCTTTTGGATTGTAGTCTGATTTATTTAGTAAGTCAGTGAGACTTCCCTGAGGGTTGGAGCCTTCTAGGCATATGTCTTTTTGATAGTGAGCCTAGGTACTATGCCTGAATGCATGTGCATTCCCATTGTAATATTTTCACATACTATTGCAGAGTATCATCTTATTGTGGGTAGGTTCCCACCGTGGTTTTTCCCTTAACCGGGTTTTCCACAACAAAAATCCTAGTGTTGTGTGTTGTATCTTTCAGTTGTTGTAGTTTATCAGTTTATGCTTTGGTATTTGATTATCCAATTTCCAGTGAAGACTGATTCACCCCCCCCTTCTTAGTCTTCCTTCTTGATTGTTGCTAACAACTACAATGACTGTTAACTTTGAAAAATCACTTGCGGAGATCTAAACCACCAACCACTTGAATTGAGGATACAAACCAATGTGCCAAACATATCTCCAAATCCATAGATCAAGATATTATAATGTGGAGCAATGCAGATCAAAATACTGATACTCTATCACCATTGAACAACTGAAAAAACTAGTCACAAAACAGATACCCATAACTCGCTCAAATATTCATGTGGACCTCTGAAACTTGAACTAAATCAACTATAGACAATCCTCTACAAACCCTTTAATCCAGAAACTCTGATCTTCATCATGCTGACTACGTTAAAAAAATTAACTCACTGAACTTCACTGCATCACTGTCACAGACAGAAAAATATGTTGACATCAATGACAACACATCTCTCAAATATCACTCAAGCACATATTTGTAGGCATACTCCCAACAATCTCCAACAATCTCCCCCTTTGGCATTGATGGAAACATATGATGTGAAAAATAATCAATGACAAAGAAATCAACAACTCCCTCTTAGACTTTGCATACTACTTTCTCTCCTTTTCATCTCATCACATGACTCTCCCAACATAGTTTTTCACATCTCTCTTGATGTCAAAGACACATATTTGCAATCAAACCACAAAAATGACTTACTGACTACTCCCCCTGAGTAGCAGTCACCACTAATCAATCTAGATCACAAGATATGACTATGAAATATGTTGACAAGAGACACTGCACATGTCATCTGGTGTTGTCATTGATGGAAACCTAAGTTAGTGTACCTATCTACGTTGCTGTATTAGATCATACTAGAAGTTGGATTGAAGATTTGTTCAAGTTTGGTAAGCTTAGAACAAAGCATTTGTCAGTGTTTGGAATTTCAGTTGCTATTTTGTTTCAGGTTAAAATTTTGTGTTGCAGATCTGGTGGAAGGTTGATGGATGTCTAGACTACCTTATTCTAGAGTTTTAGTCTCCGGTGATGATTGGTGTGTGATTTAGAAGCTTTTGTGTACTGGATTTTGGTTTAATAGTTTATAATGGAAAACTTGCTTGAATAATCCTTATGCAGATTATGTGGAGGGTGAACTCACAATATTGGTTCCCACTTTTTGACCAACTTTGACACTTAGATGAATATTTTGAAAAAAACTTTCACTTTCTGACACCTATAACTTTTAAACTGTTAAGAATTTGAAGATGATATAAACTAGTGTTTTTTAACATCTTGTTTGTAGATTCTAAATATATTTTTTGAAAAATTGTTTGAATAAAATTTTATTGATTTTTCCATCTCCCTCAAAAAGTAGTTGTTTACAACAAACAACATTTTTTAAGAATGATATGTATCCCGAAACACTTTTTTCTATAAATGATAAAAACTTATTCTTTTGAATTTTGGTTTGTAACATCAATACCCAGGGCATGCACTTGGTTTGATAGTGATATGTTGAATATTTTTTATTTTATTAAGTTTTGAAGTTTGACTAATTATAATTTGGATATAGGTGTACGTTTGAACACATAACTTGTTCTATATATATCAAAATTCAATTTTCTTTTTTTTGTTAGAAAGAAAACACCAATACCTAGTGCATAGATATTTTTTAGAATTTTTTAGAATTATTTTACTATTTTTCCCAATGCATTGAACAAAGAAGTTCATGTTCAGTGAAAAACCTACATTCATAAGAAATAAAATAAAAATATATCAAAAGTTACACTATTTGGAAAGCTTATAATAAGGAATAAATACTTTAAAAAATAAATGAATTAATTTGACCCTCCAAAAACTAATGTAAAATTGGTTTTTTATCAGCATTTGATAGATGCAAACGAGACTCCATTGCAAGTATGATTTAGAAGTAGAGAGGTTCTATCCAAGAAATTTTGATCTAAGAGCCTTTGATTTAACTGTCTTCAATTAATTACTTCAAATGGGACCTCTTAAAGCTTCAATCATTATATTTTTTTAAAAATGTATGATTTCAGCAAAAATCAGGACGTACCAAAAAGTGGGAACCAGCTTTGTGAGTTCACCCTGAAATGATTTTGCTTATTTTTTTTGTGATCGAGGATGTTTAGCCAACATATGTTGTATTGTGTGCTCAATTTTTTTGGTCCGCATTAATATTTGAGTTCAGATCTAGGCGACAGTTTGTACATGTTTCATATAGTGCTAAGTTTTCTTGAGCTGACATGTAGTCGATATGATTTCTTGTTGCGGATATATAAGAGTGATTGTTTTGATCATTTTGGATGTGTGGAAGACATTAGTGATCAATTGTGCACAATTTCACATGTGTAGGATAGAAATTTGTGCTCCAGATTAGTGCAAAACAGTGAATTAGAGTAGGATAAGATAGAGTATGAAAAGTATGCTTAATATGCTTAATCAAAACCATAATCAGGCATTTGTAGATGCTATTCTTAGTTCATTCACTTAAGTGATATGTTGTAATTTGTTTGTAGGCAGTGAGCCTCTCTTTTGGGTGGTCCGAAGGATTCTAAGTATCCTCAACTGCATCTACTTTAAACTCTTCACCACCTACTAGAACCTATTCAACTTTAGAGTGCACATCTTGGACTTCTAGAGTAGATGAGTTATCACCACCTTGAGATTCTTCTGAGACAACATAAAATTTATTCCTATTCAGAATTGACTTAAGTATCTTCTTTGTCTCTTTAATCACTACATCTGTCTCCCTAATCATAAGCTTATTTATTCTTGTTTTGCTTCTAAACTCCTTTTTGGCCACTTGAGTAATATATTCATTTCTTCCATAGATACCACCGGACATATATTGAATAAGATAAACTCTCTTAGTCTGTCATCCTCATCTTGAGCACTAACTCTCCTCATCTCCAAAACATCATATAGACTTTTAGGAATTTATGACATTATCTCTACAAGAGCCCTATTGAATGTGTTCAAATATTTTATAGTGGCTTCTTCAAGAATCCTCTGACCAACATCATCAAACTTATCATAAAACTTAGAAAGTAGTTTCATATTAGCTTGCACAATCAAAGCTTTCTCCACTTCATCTATTGACATATTGGATTTGTCTAAATTAATCTTTATCTTCTTGTTTGCTTTCTCTTCACCGGAGGGCTTGTCCTTAGAGACTTTAGATGCTTTAGTACCATTGGACTTGATTTCCTTCACAAATTTATTAGATTCAGTCTTTTCATCATCCTCAACATATATCCTTGAGCTCTTATCTTTCTTCCTCTTTCCTTCTATTTCGGGTGATTTGTCTTGAGAGAACTGGATGAGGGTGCAGAGATTCTCTTTTTTCTTGATCTAGAAGAGGAGGCTGTCAGACTAGCTTTCTCAACTTTGAGTGGCCTTTCCTCTGCAACTTGCATTGTCCTCTTCCTTGCTTCCCTAACTACTTCTATTGTAATCCCAATGCTTTCTGCATATCACTCTACTTCCTTTCTCACCTTCCTCACTATCTCAAGTTTCTTAAACTAAGCATGTAACTGCAAATCCTTCTCAACAAATGTACCAAATCTCTCTTATGAGGTGTCAATAGGATTACATAATAGATGTTGAGCTTACAACTCCAATATCTTCTCATAAATCTCATACCCCATGGGCATGATCCACACTGTCCTAGGCTCCACTGCTTCCATCAAGCATTTATCAATGTCAACCATGAAACAAATTGAGTCTTGGTACTTCTCAATAACTGATTTAGGGATCCTTTCCTTGGCCTACATCATACTTTAGAAATTCTTGAAAAAACCCCAAAGAGAAGTTCTCTAGGCTTTACTATCTCCAATGGTATATAGAAGTTCTCTGATTTGAACTACTACTAGCTTATCACTAGCCCATTGCACACTACCAATACACAAAACTTCATTCATGAAATAGAAGAATAAGCATAAGATCAAAGTACTATATTTGAATGTATTCTTCTTATCCTTCTTTATTGAAGTCAGATTCTCCATCAGCTGGCTCTGCAACAACTCACACAAATCATACTCTTTGTTCTCCTTAACCATCTAATATGCAACATAAATAGCAATACCAAATACAAAATTCTCTCGAATGGAGTGATAGACCTTGTATCTGACAACCATAGAGGCAAAATTCACATCTAGCTTGATAATGTCATTGATAGTCATAACCATCTTGTCAAATTTAGAACTGGTTGCATCAGTAACCATTTGATTCTTCATAGATTGGAGCATGGGCAAACCACAAGATGAGTTCAAACCTATTACAATGCTGATTTCTTCATTTGTGATCTTAAATGGCTTGCTTAACCACATGAATTCGGCATGAATTTAGCTCAATACATACCAGACCCATTCATTCTCTTTGAACATGGGAAACTCAACGACCTGTGCAAACTTCTTCTCCTCCAAAACCTTCAATTCAGGCTTAACTCTGAGATTATCTCCTAGAAGTTGGTTGGAATATAGATTCAACATCTGAGAGCCTCTTAACTCCTCAAGATTAGAATGGAGATAAGCCCTAATATCCTCAAGATGAAGAACACCATATGGGACCAAGGAAAATGCACCTAGGAGGCCACCTTCAACTTCTTGAATTTGGGGCGGGAGCTCTCTGTAACATCAACAACTAAAGGAGTAGCCATTCTCAAAAATTTCAAATTCACAAGCTTCACAGAAAAATACCTTTCTTTTCCAGATGAGGGTTTCACACCAAAATATTCTCCACACTTTGATCTCATGGAAATTCACTTGCAGACCTTGCTTATCCTCTTCTCTTGGCATGCAAAGTGATAAATGAGAAGGTAAAGTTGCCTTTTATTATTCACACACTTAAATTTTTTATGTAATAAATGCACTTGCCCTAAACCTTCCGGAAACCCTATCTTCCTAGTTTGGTTCACAAAAATTCTTCTGTGGATCTTCAATATCGCTCAATTTCTTTCGGAAATCATTCCAAATCATCTGCAATATCCTAATGCAACTTTTGACAATCTACTAGATGCCGGCACCAACTGTTGGCTGTGGAGAATAGGATTTTCTTGAAAAAGACCCCTTAGCTAGAAGCCTTAAATCAAATTCCTTGATGAATTTCCAGCACCGGGTTCTAGTGCAGACCCATTTCTTGCATCAGTATCACTCTTCTTCACCCATGTCTTGCTCATTTGCTTCTTGATCTCTTACATATTTTCTTTCCCTTTACCTTTTTCATTTTTTTGCACATTTTTGTTTTGGTCTGTCAGACCCTTCTTGTCCACATTCTTTCTTCTGCAAAATATTGCAATGTGACTGTATTTGTTGCAATTGTAGCTCACAACTTTTCCTTGTCCAAATCTATAATTCCCTTGATTTCCTCTTGATTTGCACTAATTAGCAATGTGTCTAAACCTATCATATGCATAACATTTAATACTCCTTCTATTGAAAGATTTATTCATCATACTTCTGTATTCATTTGATTTATGTCTATACTTATTGCAATTGAAACATTGACTGGAGAAAGATGGACCATTTTGATTCATTCTAATTTTGCATTAACTAGCTTTGTAGCCAAATTTATTGCAAACAAAGAAATTACCATTGAAATTTTGAGTATTAGGTTGTCTTACCAGAGACCTTTTAGGTTTGTTCTTCTAATTTTGTGACTTAGGATTGCTTTGACCAGATCTGGAGCTTTCACCTTTCTCAAATCCAAGACCTTGCTTGTTATCTTCCTTCTTTTGGCTTTCAATCAACACATAAAGTTTAGCTGAGCTAATCTTGAACTTCTCCTTGTACTCATTTGTAGTCACAAGTTCATCCCTAAGAATGACAATCTACCTTTCAAGATCTTCCTCATCATGTTTGGATTGTTGCAGTTCAAGCTTCAATTGGCCAATCTCATAATCAAGTTTGCGAAATTCATCGGATCTGTCTTTCAAAGACTGATTAAGATTCTGTTCATTCTTCTTTCTTCCTTCAATTTTCTTGGTTAAACACCATCACCATAGATTCCATTTCATATTTGAGGACTACATTATCTTTTGCAAGCTTCTCACATTCTTTTGACTTCTCCTTCAAGGCTTAACTCAGGTGATGATCTTCCATGCTTTTGATTTATTTCTGCTTTAGCTGATCACAAAGTTCCTTTCTCTTTTCCCTGGACTTATTTAGTTGCTCTTTCAATTATGGAATGAAATTTTCAGCATCCTTAAGTTTCACTTGTAACTCTTGGACTTCAACTTTGGACTGATCAAGATCTTCTAGTGCAACTAGGAGTTGTTGATGAACACCACCAGAATCCATTGAATCACCTTCTCGAATCTTCCTCAAGCTTTTAGACTTCTTCTGAGGAACCAAGATTTGATACCAATTATTGGAATCAAGGAACACTAAGAGAGGGGAGGGTGAATCAGTTTTTTTGAAATTCTAACTTTAATCTATTCTTTCAACCACTTAATGCATTTTATCAAAAGAAAGATGCAAGAACACAAAATAAACAACCACAACAACATAACACCAAGATTTTTGACATGGAAAAATTGGTCAAGGGAAAAACCACAGTGGGGATGAACCCACAAAATAAGTATTCTCTATTAGAAGTATTGCAATAGGGAATGCACATGCATTGAGGCACACTACCTAGAACTCAATTCTCAAAACAACAAGAAGAATACTCAATGCCTATAAAAACAATGTCTGATCACATCTGAAATCAACTAAGAAATAACATTTCCTTAATACCCGATTTAGTCCCTTTGAAGCATAAAACAATTTTCTTCTTCACCCTTCTTCTCTCGCTTTGAAAGATCTATACATTTAGCACACATACATATTCACTCTCTCATCCACAACCATGCTCAATTACAAAGATATTACATTTATTTATACATGACATCAACCTATTTCTCCAAGGTTGGCTCAACACTCATCACCTAATTACAAGAATATAACTACACCCAACACAATATAACATGCAGACCAAGCAATGTCAGTCAAGACATAGCACAAACCAAAATCTTTCACTTCAAACATGTTTCACCTCCAAAAATTATACCTCGATCATCCACAACATGCTACAAGCATCTGATTGGCCATGAACATGAAGAACACCAACATATCGGAGAAAAACATCAATTATGAGCTCAATGATCAATGCAGACCACTAACACAAAAGGGACATGATCCGAAAATATCCACAAGCATCATGAATTACCACTCCAACATCCACACAACATAAATTGATAGAATCACCAGCATCATCATACCAAACCTCAGGAACACTAACTGCAATGACTGTTAACCTTGAAAAATTACTTGTAGAGCTCTAAACCATGAACCACTTGAATTGAGGATACACATCAATGTCCCAAACATATCTCTAAATCCACATATCAAGATATTACAATCCAAAGCAAAGTAGATCAAAATACTGATACTCTATCACCATTGAACAACTGAAAAATTAGTCACAACACAGATACCCATAACTCTCTCAAATATTCATTCGGACCTCTGAAACCTGAACTGAATCAACTATAGACAATCCTCTACAAACCCTTTAATCCGCAAACTCTAATCTTCATGATGTTGGACAAATTAACTCACTGAACTTCACTACATCACTATCACAAATAGAGAAATATGTTGCCATCAATGACAACACATCTCTCAAATATCATTCAAGCACATATTTACAACATACTCCCAACAATCTCCAACAGTTTTTGCCTTGAGATTGCTTTGGGATTTTTCTTAGGGGTTTCAAACCTGAAAAGTCAACAATGAAAACGTGTTTACAAGTTTTCCTTGGTTTTTCAGACTTCACTCTTATGGCTAACTTCTTTGTTTTTATTCAAATTTGATGAAATGAAAGGATTTATTACGGAAATTGTCAACTTTCCACCAATATTAAGAGATATGCCTTATTTTGAATTTAATAGATAACTATTATTGATTTTCTACATGCATTATGACTCAAGTTCTGATTGATAGACTGATTGAAAAACATTTATAATTTTCAAATGGTTTCACATTTTTTGAATCCGAAATGTGTTGCACGTTCTATGCTTCCCATACTATAGGATAAAAAGAATTTAATTTCATATAGTTTTGAACAAGTTATGGTATTCAGACACATGAGTTTTATATTTAAAAAAAAATTTAATAAAAAATCATAACTAATTATTTACTTGCAAGAGAATTAAAAAAAAATGCAGCGCATCCGAGCATGTGTCCTCTATTGGCATATGGACACTCCAATGAGACATTGTGTGTGATTGAAGGTTTTGTCATTGATGGAAACCTTGCAATCCTATGACACCGGCAAGACTTCATACTGGCAAAACATTTCACAAGCAAGACAGTGCACCGACACCGACACCGGCACAGAAGAAAAGATGTATACCGGCATAAAGGCTTACAGGATTTTTGATATGTAATATTTTGTTTATTATTGTAAGCCGACTTGGCAAATTGTAAAATGACTCTTGTATATAAAGGAGATCATTGTAGACATTTAAAGAGTAAGGTAGCGAGCATAAAGAAAATTATTAGGTAGACCTAATGTGCGAATTATAGGTCAAGGGTATATGTAAAGAATAGAGTTAGAACTGGTACTGAATCTGGCATTGGAGATGCTATTGTAAAGTAGTACAGATCTTTGGATTAGTATAATCCTCATTGTAAGTCAGTGTGACTTCTCATTGAGCAGTGAGCTCTAGGCAGTTGGCCTTCTTGCATGTGCAGGCCCCTATTGTAAGTAATATTCTCTTATTGGCCGGTGAGTGAATATTGTGGGTCACAAATCCCACCGAGTTTTTTCCCACACTGGGTTTCCTCGTTAAACATCTTGTGTTATGGTGTTCTTTTCATGTGGATGTTTCTGATTTTGTTTATTGCATTAATTCTTGCATACCGATATATTGCTATTTTATGTTTTACATGTTTTAACTTAAGAAATTCTTATCACCGGTTAGATAATGATTCACCCCCCCCTCTCAGTATCTGTGGGAATCCTAACATCCTCTACTTAGATTGAACATTTAATTATTATTTTTTTGCTTGTACTTAGGTTATTAAGACATACACCTACTCTTTTTTTTGAAATTTTAGTGCTACTGCATTAAAATTTTAAATTTTCACCAAATAGATTTACCTTTTCCCAAAAACCAAGTAGTAACTTAAAAACTACATTCAATTTGCTACAAATTTTGTTTTTACATATTTTTGAAAGCATGCTAATAAATCTATATAATGCTTTTGGATTTGATTGTGTGAGTTTTTTTGCATCAATGTTTTAGATCACACTCTATGATCCATCATTAGGATGATTTTTCTCCCAGTGCTCTCTAATCATCCTGATGATGGATCATAGAGTGTGATCCAAAAAGTTGATGCAAAAAAACTCACACAATCAAATCTAGAAGCATTGTACAGATTGATTAATGGATTGTGGAAATCTAATGACATTGAGTATGTTAATAACTTATTCAATTTTTTATGTCAATTTGTCTAACTTTGTTTTTTTGAATTTTCATCGCCACTTAAGTGCCTAATTTGGACCCCCATGATCTTGCATTGACCCATTTATTTATTTAATAAAAAAATATGTATGGGGTAGGTGATGTTGCGGTTTGAGTACTCAAATGAGCATTAACATTTTCCTCTTTACTTAAATGGTGTTGTGACTAGGCAAAGCAATGCCATTTCAAAGAAAATAAAATATAACAAATTTGGAAGAGATATGATTAATGTCAAGATGCCCTAGTCATTGGAAGGATGGGAGCAATGAAAATGAAGGGAGGTAAGATGACCCATTGAGATGATAGCCAAGTTTGCAAAAGATAGGTGCACTCTCAAAATGGATAAAGCAGTGGAGGATAAAAAATAAAAGGATATGGAAGGATAGATGGATTATGATAAGAGAATTGGAGAGGAGAATGAAAAGGGGGAGGTAGTTATAGGGGGACATGGTCATGCTTGTCATTGTAAACAATCTAATGTTTAATGTAGTACGTGACATTATGAATCAAAGTATAAGGACCAAGGTGACGATGTGCCAAATGCATCAAGGACTAACCCAGAATAAAAGGTTGTAAGAAGGCATATTCCATAGGGCATAACATATGGAAGACTATGTTGTCATTATAGTGATATGCTACAAGGACCATGATAGATGCAAGCAAAATGATAATACACGTACACAAGTAGGCAATCAATCGTACCCAATGATACAAAGACATGAAAGACTAATTAATTAATAAATGATGACGAAAATATTGTTGATGATAAGAAGAATGTGAGGATTGAAAATAATATATCTCGATGATGAAAATTTGAGTAAAGTGAATTGAGGTGTACAATGAAACTGGGAGCCAAATCATTAGATTTTTTTTGATGATGTGCTACATTGCTTAATAAGATTGTACATGGATTAAGATTCCATGCATGTGGATTGATTGCTTTGTGGACAATCGAATTTCTTGGATTTGTGATAGGTGGATTGGATTAGATTACATTTAAGTAGCTAGTGACAAGTCAATAAATAAGTACAAAATAATGGAGGGATTGCTTAGACAAGAGATATAATGGGTTATTAGATTAGTGATTGAGAATAGTTAAAAGAGTTTTAAGATATGATCTACAAGGACTATGGTGCATAAGAATAGCACACCACAAATTAGATGTAGTGTCACAAATATAGAAGGGTACAAGAAGAAGGATTTGTAGAGAAAAATGCTTGTACATTCCTAAGTATGCTTAGATGTGAAATAGCAGAGGATCAAACCAAATTTAATAGACCAATTAGAAAACCCAAGAGAATTAGGGATCAAATCAATCATTCAAATCAAAAGCTTCTCTATCCAACATCATAATATAAATATTGATAATATCTATCCAATAGAATAAAGAATATATTATAACTTTATATCTATAGATTCTGTGATTTGAAAATCCTTCCATAAATATCACAATGCCAAAGCCCTTATGTCTATGTTCCCTTTAGGCCCTTTGAAACAAATAATGAGACCAAAGTTTCAAAAATATTGATGTTTTTTTAAAGCCTATTATGTTATTGATCATTTATTTTTGCTGAGCATTGAAATGTTGCTTGCTATTTTTGGAACACAATATTTCAGTTAAACTTTTGTAATGCCATGCTATCTTCTACCTGCGTAGTTTGTCTTTACACTTGCCAGATGAAATTGCTTAAAAGTTTTTATAGCTTTTTCAACAAATCAACTTTGCATATCCATAAACTATTCTGGACTATAGGCAATATGAATGTGGGCGAGGATTGTGGAATTTCAGTATAATGAGTTTCTTTAAAAAGTTAACTTATAAATATTTAATTAATTTATATCATAGATGTAATATTCATTTCATTATTTTCATTGTATCTTTTATTTTAATTATATCAATTCAAACAAAGGATGAAGCACTACATGAATTGAATACAATAGTCTTTCTAGAAATCTAATGAATTGCTTCCATCAAATCTCTTCGTTTACCTAAGACACATCAAATTGTTCACATCGATGAATGTCTTGTTTGTCAACCTTGCAAATCCTTTGTACCACATTAGAGAACATATCCAAACCTCCATGCACAATGAGAGAAATAATCTCCTCACAAGGTTTACCCTCCTCCAAATGTGTCAAAATTCATCCCCAAGTGTTTGCATGATATGAGAACAAATCTTCTTTGAGATTGCAATTTCCTCCAAAAGTGTCTATCCCTTACCTAGTATAATGAGAACCAAGTCTTCCTTTTCACATACACAAGAACAAAACAAATATGAATATGCTAACACTACTTATTTTAGAAATTACACTATTCACAAATACTACCAAGAACTACCAAACCTTTTTTAACTTCATGAAAGAACACAAATGTGGTGTTGCTTTTCAAACAATCTACCATCTCAGAATGACAAACTAACTCAAAACATGGAATCTATTTGACTTCCTTTTTCTTCCAACCACCTCTTTGACCTACTTACACTTAAATTGCCAAATGTAGTATTAAAATCTCTAAAAGTCTTGAAAACCCTATTAATAGTACCATAGATAATTCTGAGAATTAAAGTGTTATATGATTCAGATGCATACATAATCACGATTAAAGAAAGAATGTTGGATTCTACTGATATCCTAATTTCTCCATAGAAAACCAAAAATCAACTCCTTAGTATTTCTTTCATAAAGCCCAAAATAATTTACCTCATCCTCACTTATAATTATCTCCAACAATTTTCTTTAATCATGATTATGTATGCAACTCACATGCCTAGCATACAGCCAACAAAGAGATTAGGACATTCAACAACAATGCTCTGTTGTTATATTCTTTGTTGGCTTCTATCTTTTCAATTATTTCATCACAAGTCATAGGCTTAGGAAGAATAAATGCTCTGGTTTCATATTCAAAATGATGGAGCCTATAAAATTGAAATGAGATTATACCCTTAATATTGATAGTAGAAAGAAAAAGAAAATGCAATATGATATTGAATTTTCTGTACATTAAGTTTGGCTTATAAAATCATTCTTTCCCCTACAAAATTAGCTAAAATATGTTAGGAAGGTAACTCTCAAAATCAAAAGCTATATTTGTACAACAGAAAGCTCATGTGTTCTTTTGTTGTTGTTATCATAGCTCATTGCTATACTTTTTGTTTGCTAGTTCTCTTTTATTGTCATTATGATGGATCATTGTTATATTTTTCTACATGACATGTACTTAAAAGCATTTTCATTTAAGCAATAATGTTTTCATGATATAATCCATGTTTTTTTATAAGGTCAGGTTTCAATAACAAGAAATTATACTAGCTTTTTTTAATAGAGTTCATTTATTAATATGATTTCTGATGAACTACCTAAATCAAAGTTTAGAATATGCTGTTTAAATCAAATCGACTCAAAATTGTTCCTTCTTTATCATTTCTATTTATTGTTTCCTATTTCATATAGAGATACTTCCGTTATAACTCATATTTACTATAATGAAAAACAGAAAAATGAATAATATATAGTAACATTTTTAACTATAGAGTTGCTATGGCTTCACTGGGTCACTTACACATATCTGTAGTGCATAATTTAGAATGAACATTTTCTGAAGGTTTGACAAGATGAATAATTGTTACAGGATATATCAGTTTATGCCCTTGATTTATTCTTGGCTCATAATAGAAAATATACATATATATTGAATATGTCCTTAGTTGATGCAGAGTTAGAAATGAGGAAACTTGTTCAGTCATCTAGGAGGGTCTTGGTACAACATTATTTAAGGAGATGGGATTCAGTGCACAGGTCTCTGAGTACACAGTCTACAAGTATATCATGGAGTGCATGATCCACTTAAATTGAAAGGAAAGTCCTCCATAATGCCCTGGAAGAGCATATGCAACTTGATATTTAAGCAAAAATGGTTATGATTTTGATGTTATACCCTGCTTTGTACTGTTAGAGAGCAAATAAGAATTAGGGGAATAAGAAAATAGTGGAAATTGATCTTTTAGATTAAGTTCAAAATAATGTAAAAAAATATATAAAACTTATGATCAACACCCACATTAATTCAGTCTTGGGCTCCTTTGCTTTCTTGTATAGTCCTCAAATTGTTTAATAAAAAGACAGAATGCACAGAAATTCAGAGGCATATGAATATTAGAAGTCAAATTTTCCATGTGCTAACCAAAGAAATTGGTAACCAATTTAAGGAAACATTGCTGAATGTATGATGTATTTCTACTTATACATGATAATTATTGATAATTCTATTTTGTTGCTGGTTAAGTTCGAAGAAATCATCTAAAATTTTTAAATGAAAAATTTAATAAAAATTTAAATATATATTTATACATTTTTATTTGTCAATTTTTTTTATATGAATAAGATGATAGAGCTTTAAGCTTTAATGTTTTTTAACAAATTTTTAATATTTATCTGTTAGAAAAATTATAATCAGATTGCATCATCTTTTCATACAAATCATTGTAAATGTTAAAAATAACTTTTTTTTCCCAAAAGACAATACCTGAAGTTTAATAACTTCAAGATAATTGTTTCTTAAAACATGTTTTCTACTAATATTTTTAGACAAATAGAAAGACAACAATTATTATGTAAACATTCTAGAAGAGATTTTGATTGTTAATCATCTTTATATATTATTCGTTATGATGTAAATACTATCCTCTATTCATCGTTATATATTGTTCTTTAAGTTGTAAACACTACTCCTAGATGTAATCAAATAAGAGATCTTCAATAAGGATTATAGAGGCTCACTGTAAGCTAAAGTTTGTAAAGGATTATCTCCGTCAACTAACTCATAGTGTTTACACATTTCACATTGAATCACTTGTACAATCTAGGCTCATTGGTTGCTAGACTATCACTATGGTTCATTGTTCCCTTTTTAAATCTCCATAATAGTTAAAGACAGGTTGTACGAAGACATTAGATACTAGAGGGGCTTAGGTGGTATTTTGTTTAGAAAAACAACTTTAAGGTTCTTAATTGTATTTTAATTATTAATTAAAAAAAAAGAAAACGTAAATATTTAAAGAAAATTGAATATATATTTTTTAATTTTAATTGATGAAATTATCTCTTTCTCTCTCTCACACACAATTTGTAAATTAGGTATGAAGGAGTTGTACTCCATAAAAATTAAGAATCAATTATTGATAAAATGCACTCTCCTGTCATTGGGGTGCAACTAGAAAAAAAACATTTAGTTGTGATGACAAAACTTTCTATTGCTTTTTGTGTTTTTGTTTTTGATTGTATCAATTTTTATCATCAACGTTTTAGATCACACTCTGTAATCTGTCATCAAGATGAAAGAGAATTCAAGGAGATGTAGAATGTTTAGATGTAGACCAAGACTCCTTAAAAAGAGATGGGAAAGGATGTGAAGAGAGAAGGAGAGAGAGCACAAGAAACGAGAAGAAGGAATAAGAGAAAGAAAAAAGAAAAACAAACTACATTAAAAAGTCAACTTTTGAAAATGTAATACAACCTTGTAAAATCTAAAAAATTAATATTAATTTGTATCAATATGCATACAAGTTATTCTACCAATATAAGAAGGTAGGTATATCATGCAAATAGAATTAAATATAAACAAAAGTAAATAGATATAATTCCCAATAATATAAACATATATAAAATTCCCTATATTATTAACACTATAAATTAAAGCATGTTAATTTATTGTGTTCTTAGTAGGCCCCTTCATAGAGATTTTCACTTTATCCACTATTTACCCCTTTCAAGGAAGATCTAAGAAACATTTGATGCTTACCTAGAGGAGATTTTTTATCTCTTAACCTTTGTCTAGCCATGCTCAGGGAGGGAACCATAATGTTTTGGTCCACTTCATCTAAGGGAGACTTCCTCCTCATATCTTCTATCATTTCTTGATCAAAATAAACATCATCTTTGAAATAATGTCTTTCCAACACCAGAATAATTGAAGAAGCAACTAGAGGATTTGTAAGCTTAGAATCCTCTTTCCCCATTGATTTTTTTGAGATTTATGGAGTATATACAAGGTTGATAATATTGATGTTTGAACATTTTATATCTATTAGGGGTTTAAAATTCTATGTGTAGACACCTAAATCTATTTATATCCAACCATGCCTAATTTTAACATATCCTAATGTTACACCATTGATAAGACACCATGTGAGTGGCTCAAATATCTCAAAATAATTATGTTTCAAAGATAGATCTAGAAGAGACTACTATATGAGGCCAAATACCACAATGGATGTGCCAAATTGGAATATCAATAATCACATGTAAGAGATAAATGTTGATTAATATGATAAAGATTCACGACCTTCACTAAAATGGAATGATATTATATAGTCAACACATAGAAATTGAGGAAATATGTAGAAGCAATCGGGAAACTAGAAGCTACAATCTTCAAGATCACACCAGGAGACAACCAACCACCAAAGAATGCAAAATCAGTTGCAAGGAGAAATGTTGATTGATCGATGATATTACAATATATGCAAGCCTACTTATATAGGCAAGGAAAGAGTGTTTTGATTCTACAATCACTTTGATAAGGGTTAATATTAGTTTTAAATTTTGGAATAATATTCATTTATTCATATTGCAATATTTCTTCACCTTGTTTTACAACATTCCCTCAAGTGGTGTCAATCCTAGAGCTAATAATGGTTATTGTACAACATTACAACAAAGTCACAAGGCAGTGTGTGGAAGCCAAAGGAAATACCATATTGGACCTCTCCCTAGACATAGTTGCATAGACTTTTGATCTCCCTCAATATGATATTGTACTCCAAACCAAGGAGATTGAAGCTTAGGGAGAGTATGAGAGGAATGTGGAAACATACAAGGTTCACCTGAATGAACTCTACCCATAAGAGGAAAACAAGTCAATAGCCAAAGTGCAAGACAATATCCACTGACTTAAAGGTAGCAATTAAATACATGATAACAATGTTGAGCGGGGCTTTTAGCAAGGAAGAGTCCAAGCATTACTACCCTTGGATGTATTACTATATAGCCACTATCTACATAGGAGATAATTCATTTGAATAGGTCCAATTGTGAGATAGCATCCATGAGAAAATGTGTGAGGTGTAAACAACTAAGAATTTCTTCATGAAATTCTTATGTCATTTAGATGGCGGCAAGACTTGATAACTTCCCAGGTCTAGAAACAAAAGGAAGAAGAGGAGAGGACCCTAAAATGAATGAACTATGGGATTATTTCACACAATCACCCCTAAAGGAATTAGAATGCCACTTCAAGAGGGTCAATGATGCGTTCATTTATGCAGTCATTAACAAAATAACAAGATATGTGGTGTATCTTGACTATTAGTTGATGCAATAAAAATCATTACTACTTAGGGAAGATGGTTCATCTAGAACCCTAGATCTACATAATTAGGTTAAGTCGCTTTCACCAAGCACCACTCTTGCTCAATTTTAATGGAGTTTACAAGAAAAAAACTGTAGGTCCAAGCCCTCCTCACTTTAAAGAAAAAAATAGGGGTGAAATTCCATTTCAAGTTGGGTTTCTTTGAATGTTCCAATGCACAAGTATCCCAGATAGCAATTTATGAGCTCCAAGCCATGAACTTAGAAGCATATGAAGCCAGGAACAACTATGATCCCAGGGGAAGTTAAACGCCATAATACCAAACACATTCCAAACCATGAAAGGGCATTAGAAGATTTTTGGGTTAACCTATGAGATGATTTTGAGGTAAGAAGAATGAGTTAAAACAACTTGCCAATCTTTCAAATGAGGGCCTTTGGGGTAAAGGAGGATGTCCCGGATAAGTTTTTAGATGATGGGGAGGTGTTGGATCACATTTATGATAAGAAAATAATTTCTTAAGGGCCACTTAGTCCAATAAGGTGGTCAAAGAAGGAGAATGCAAACATCAAGGAGGTCACTAAGAATGTCATCCAAACGAGTCTAACATGCATTAATATTAGGCTTCCCATAGCCTAAGAGAAGAGGAAATATGGTGCAGTCACGGATAGGAGGATCCCCAAAGGGGAAGTTTGGTCCATGTAGAAAGATCAAAACAACTCAAACAACATAGCAGAGAGAGAGAATTCCAGATCAGGCATGGATCAATCCATCGATTCAAATGCAATTGTTGGTAATATTTGGCTTACATGCAGACAATTGACTTATTACAGAAATACATCTAGATGCACCAATCTGGAAGAAAACATTAGATTCGAATTAGAATCTACTATTTTATATCCTCAATACCAAATCTACTATGATCAAATACATCATTATATAGCATCCAAGAACATTCGGGTTGACCAAGAAAGTCCACATTCCCCAAAGAAAGGAAAATGAAACGTGTAGATAGGTCGACCCAAAGATGAGATAAAAATCCTCTGAAAAAGAATCACCATGAAGTGCGGAGCAACAAGAGGGTCAACCAGGCATCGAAGATCATCCCACACATGCTAAGTCAGCTCCATAAATCAAAGAATTGCTTCGCAAGATCTGGGAACACCAACTAGCCGTTAAGCTCAAGCATTCGGGAAAACAAAAAATTGCCAGCCAATCCAAAAGCAATAAATTGCCGGAAAGAGATCCAAATGAAACACAGATCTAGAACAAGAAATATGATCAAGACTTAAGTTCAAATCCAACTCCGCAAGAGAAATGATCAATGTCAATGGTGCACGAGCACCTAAGGGTCCAATGAGACCTCAAAGACAAAAATGGAAAGGTTGAGTATATTTGGATGTAAGAGTGTCATTCATGACCTAAACCAATGTAATAAGGCCTTTGAAGGTCAATTTATGTAATGGTTGAGTCAAGTTGGGTCAAGTTGTCTAATTGAGTCATTAATGGTCAAATGGTGCCATATGGGCAAATTTATGTAATAATTGCCAAGAAGGCATATTAGGTGTCAATTTGGGGTTCATAAAGTGTTTTAAATGTGTTCAAGACATTAGGTTAAGTTTCTTGATGTCGCAAGGTCAAAATGTCCAAGTTTGTCAAGTTTAACAAATTGAAATTTGAACTCCAACGATTAGTTGGTTCAAATGGTAGTTAGGGAGGTTGTTTTCGGTTTTGGGAGCCCAAATGAGTTTAAAAACCTCATTCTCACATTTGGGAGAGGATGGTTGAAGGTTTTTGATGGATTTTTGTGTTGGTTGGATGTTGGCATATGTAAGAACAATCATTTTGTAGTAAAACATACATGGTTCCCTATATTTTTGTGTGCAAATCTAAACTTTACTTTGATTGTACAGTCTATATAGGGTACTATTGGATTAGATTATCATTGTAAGAGATAGGGAAATGTTTTAATACTAATTTGACACTTATTTGAAGGTTTAATCGACCCATTCCATGTATATATTGTTGATTGTCCTAAATTCTGCCATTTTGACAGTTTTGTGAAGGTTTTGAGGGTCACAATGCTAAACTGACCCATTCCACCTTATGTACTTATTATTTCTCATGTAATGGGTCTATATGCAAGTATCATAGCCTCTCATATTGTTTTGGATTCAAGGAAGAGTGAATTGGGGGGATGGTGATCACAAACTGTTGAAAAGTTGTCATTTGAGGAGTGCATACCTGATGCCATGTATAGGTCTGAGTTTTTTCATTGAACAAGGGTATCATTTTATGTTGGAATTTTTCTATCCATGTTGAATAGATTCTATTTGACCTTTTGGTTGGTTCTAGAAGTGTTTGGAAGTGGGATTTTGAGGAAGCCCTAGGTTTTGGGTCCTAAAAGTGAGGGTTTGGTGTTTGGATGTGTAAATGAGCATGGAACCACTTAAAAAATTGAAAATATGTTTATTTTCATCCTAATTCAAGACTTTTTGTGGTTTGGGGTTGAGGAGTGAATTATTTGATAGGGTTTCTTTGTAAAAGTGGCTTAATTGGCCTAGTTTCATGCATAGCAGGGTATTGGTTCTTCTTATTGGTCCGAAGTACCTATACCTGGTTTTGGATTATGTTGTGTAACTTTGAAAAGGGTGTCTGGATATGAAAAAAAAATTCCAAGTGTTTTGGGAAATTGTTTAGTTAAAGTTGAATTACTCGATTTGGAGGGCTAGTAGGAATAAGCCTCCTAAGTGCATTTTTGTGTATTGGGAAGTGAACCAGTCAACTTGGGCATGTGGAACCTTGTTTCAGGGTTTCATAGGTGTTTTAAACCCCTGATTTATTTTTGGTTAAGCCATTGAAGTTGAAAACCCCATTTGAGTGGTTGGGTGATGCCTTGAGAGTGCATTGAGACAAGGTGTGAAAGAGTGAGAAACCTAATATTGGATTATTGGAGTTTGATCCTCTTCAGGTCAATTAAGTATGATTAGAAGAAGGCACAATGCTCTGCATCAGCCAAGGTATCTGGTAACTCCCAGAAGCAAAATTGCTGAAAAGAACAAAGAAACCAAAAGGAAACATTTTTGGGTGATGCAAGATTGCCAAGAACCAGGGATGCTCCTACATCAAAATATAAAGAAATGGGACAAGGAAATCATTAATCCTCTAAGGAAACAAAAAGAATATCAAATAAATAAAAAGAAAGACAAGATACCAATGGAAGAAGAGGAAGAAGAAGAGGAGGATGAGGTAGATGCTAAAGAGGAGGCCAAATGCCAAAGGTTCATGAATAGACAAGGGAATAAGGGGAACACGTTCCTGATTAAAAAGTTGTAACAAAAAAAGTACCACTTAAGGAAGAAGCTCCTAATAGGACTCAACAAGAGCAATCTCATGAGGTTTTGACAGAATTTAATGAGGAGGTTCCACCAAATATAGAAGCTCGTATTATAGAATCACAATTGAAAGACTCAGAGGAAAAAAAACTAAGCTACTGAGGGAGATAAAGGAGAAAAAGCACAAAAGGAATGAGTGCATGAGCATAATGAAAGGGTTTAGGGAGAGAAGACACACACACATCAAATCCTTGATACTTCAAGGGTGTAACTTGCATATGAAGGTTGGGTAGAATTAATAAGGTCTATAGAGGAACAAAAAAAGATGACAGAAGAGTTGGCCAAATTACAAACAAACTTTTCATAGTAGAAAACTCCCCCTCCCCATGAAGACACTCATCTTGGAAGAACAGAAGTAGACAAAACTACAGATTAAGACAAAGGTTCAAATAAAGGTAAGTCTATTACTAAAAAAGAAACATCAATAGACATTGGAGCCCCTCTAAATTCTCCAACATGGATTAAGATGAATTTTAAGAAGAGAAAGAAAGCCATTGTAAAGAAGATAACCTTGAAAGAGGTGATAATAGAAGTTGAAAATCCAAGGAAGCCTAAAAGGGCAAGGGCCTTATACACCACCTCTAGGAACAAGGGAGAGACAATAGTAAGTGTGGCCACTCCCATGGTAAATAATGAGGATAGGGCTCTCACCCCTACTAACTACCAGATTGTCGTGCCCAAACTTTTGGGCTAAAAATGGAACAACTTTTTTTTTTAAAACACTTAAACTCTCAAACTAATCTACATTTAAAGGGAATCAAATAAGACTTGTCTTAACTAGGATGAAAATAGAACTGTTTTTCTAAGGTTGGCTTAATTAACCAACTCAAATAAGCGACATTAATTAATGGAGATTAATTAATCCCAAGAGGGTTGTCGCAATATAGTTAGTTAATTTAATTATCTTAATTAAGTTGTTGCTAATTAAAATTGAGGGATAATTTAGATATCTCAAATGCATTTAGGTCATTCCCGACCAAACAATGATAATGCTATTTAAAATTAATTAATAATTCTCATTTACAAATTTTCCCCAAATTAATTTCCATTTGACATCCATATTTAATTAAATACAAAAATTAGCTAAGAAATGTCCTTATTAAAATTCCTTGATAAAATTACGTCAATAATGCGATAAGATAACTATATAAAATTTAATAAAATAAATTTAAATAGGTCTTCTACTTAACCCCAAATATGTATAATTAATTGTATATATACCTATATGTAGAAGATATAGCATATATATAAATTATATACATATAAATAATTTGGGTAAACAATCTTTATATTTTAACCTATTTATACATGTATATTTCTTTTAATAAAAAGAACCAACTATGCCCATTAAATATTATCATGCAACTATTAAATAACCTTAAATTTTAAGTTATAATTTAAAAACTTAATTCAAATTCCCCCTCATAATTTACATGCAAACCCTAAGTTTAAAAATTATAATAAAGGCTAAAATTCAAATCCTTCTTTTATGTTTCTATGCTAACCCTAACCCAAATATGGGCTAGGGTTGCATTATTAAAATGCTAACCCTAACCCAAAATTGGGTTAGGGTTGCATATTTTTTCTCTTTTCCTATTTGCTTACACCGTAACCCAAATTTGGGTTAGGGTTTAATATATTTATTATTTTTTTGTGAGTGTGTGTTTTGTGCAGGGCCGAACTAGGGCAAGGCGACGACCATGGAAAGGCGAAGGCTGAAGGAAGGTTAGGCATTCACGGTGCGGGCGAGCGGTGCCGACCATTGTGTGCACCCACAGTGGTAGCTGGTGTCGTCCACTATGTGTAAGAACAGTGGCGTCCATGGGCCGTCCACTGTGTTTACACACAGTGGCGGCACCTCCCGCACCGACCGCTATGTGTAAACACAGTGGCTCGGCCCGTGACCTGTCCATTGTGTTAACACACAGTGGTTCAGCCTGATACCGCCCCCCCAACTTTTGTTTATTTCTTTTTTGGGGGGGGGTTTATATATATATATATATATATATATATATATATATATATATATATATATATATATATATCAGTCTCTAAGGGTTAAAAGCTCTATTTATTTATTTTTTGACAAAACATGTAGGAATAATTTAAAATATAGATAGCATAGAAGATCTATATAAATAAATGTAGAGTAAGATTTTAATTTTCACATGAATACCAATATTCTTTTAGCTAGGAAATATACAACATTAAATTTATTAGAATTGTCAGATTTAACAGTTAAATATATCAAAAAGAAAAGGTTCATTTCTCTGATTTTTCTAGATCTGTGAATGCTCCTATATCTCTTTTCATTTTTACAAACATATAACAAAAGAATTTGTAAACTAACAGGTTTATCTACAACAATTTCTTTTCTGCATCTTTCATTTCTTTACTAAAATTGCAGGGATACAAAATAATAGATTTTATTATGAGACAAAATTAAATAAAATTAACAACAGCCTTATAGATTACAGAACTTAAATAAAATGCAATTTTCTTATAATGGATAGGTTTCAGATAAAAGAATACAAACATTACAACCTTTCATTCAAAAATACTTTTCTCATAGAATTTTTTTTTTTATACAATAGTCAACTTTTACAGTGGGTGAAATAACCCAACTGGTCTCTCATTCCTAATAATGAGGACTTAAATACAATAATACATTTCTTTATACAAAAATAAAAACAACATAAAGCTCCTCCTTTACATTTCTACAACTAAAGCATAATATTACATTTCCTATTCCTATTTTTGCAACTTCTAGCTTTCTTTCCTCTTTCCAAGCAACCTGCATACAATCATAAGGTTGTGACCATGGGGTGCTCACCTCCCAGCCTAGGCTTACTAGAAGCCACCCCCGAGCTTGGAGAACCAATTCCTAGATGAGTTACACTCAAGCAAACACTAACAAGCAAAGGGGAATACATAACAAACACAATCCCTTCCCAAGCTGAAACTTCATCACATAATGTGATGTTTTACTAGGGTGGAAGTGGACCAAGTACCCTGGAGGAGATCTTCTAGATGGTAACTCATAGCCAACTCATGGTATCCAAGAAAACACAACAAAACTCATTTAATCCCCCATATACTTATGACCCCCAAAGGCAAACATGCCATATTTGCTCCCCTTATGACCCTTGAATGCATAAATAGAACTATGTAGCAAGGGTCACATGGACAAACCCTTAAGATCACTCTCATGATGAGAGCCTCTCACTCTAAGGCTATCAAACTCCTTCCACCCCCAAGACCATTCTGCCCTCCCAAGGGTAAGATGGTCTTGGATACTCCCAAAACACAACAAATGCATAAACAGAAAATAGGAACAGATTCACATAAAGCTTTCACAATTACAATACAATAAAAAAAATACAATATTTCCATTCAAGCATTCTACCAATAGATTTTCAAATAAACAAATAAGAAGAAACTCCAACCTTGAATCTGCCAAGGGTATACTAGGGAGAGCTTGGAGAAGAGCAACCCAATCCACAAAACTTTTCTACAACACTTAGCCAATTTTTCCTATTCTCAAACTGGTTTTCCTTCAAGAATTGTCCAAAATCTCTAAAAATGGAGAGTGGGTGATTAGTTCACTAAACTTCAATCTCTAGCCTAAGAAGGCTTCTCTCACTCCTTCCAACCTCTTGGATAGAGTGAGAGACTCCCATTGGTTGGTCTTCCCTAGGTCTTACACGCTCCCTAACCAAGGCACCTCAAGAAGAGGAATGAAATGGGGAAAATGAATTACACCTATCAAGGAGGTTATCTAACCATGGCACTCCTATAGATGGAATTCGTCCATCTTGGGAAAACCACTTTTTTTGGTGGTTAAACAAGCCCTAGGGGAAAGACACATAGCCAAATTTGGCCTTCACCCATAGGTACCCCATGAGGCCTAATAAAAATGCTCTAAAACTGACTCTAGGAGTTGATTTAACCCTTAGAAAGTCCATCTAAAGTTAACCTACGGGTCAACTCTGAGTTGACCCTCCTTGTGGCTCACTAACCTAGATTTCTTGGTACCTTGAAGGATAATTAGGAGATATAACAATTAAACAAAAATAAAACTCTCCAAAAAGTGACATGACAATTGCCAACACAACATACAACATATGTGTCAAGTGACACTACAAAATAATCCCACATCACAAATACACACATGGCAATTGTCCCTTGAATGATTTAAACAAATTTAATGAATACAATTTTACACACATGCAAACAATTATGTTTACGAATAAAATATGATACATACTGGGTGTTGTCTCTCCAAATAGACAACCCTTGGTTTTACGAATGTACATAGGCCTAGGCTTGATTCTCCATAATATTTCCATGGTCACAAGGATAATTTCCTGTGCATCTAAATTTAAACATTAGTACTTTCCAATAGCCTCATATAATATTAAACACATAATCAAGAATACAATTCAATCAGTCTGCATAGAATTGACATTATACAATACAATTTGCCACATATCAAAGCAATTCACATAAGCAATTCATCATAATCCTCATAATTTAATCCATTTATAAGATATGCAAACATATTCCCATTATCATAATAAAGTCCTGCAAATCAAATAATGACATGCATCGTCTCAATGTTACCCTATTCTAGGATCATATAAAATTCTATATCCACAAAGCATAGAAATGAAGCATCAATATATCAATGTTAACAATTTCGTGGGATCATATAAAGTTCTATATCCATAATGCATAAAAATAAAGCATCCATAATAGTTCCAACATGAAAATCATTGAAAAGCTAGGATGGGTCGGGGTAGGGCCTCAAACAGATAACCCAAGTCAATTTGGGTAAACAAACAAAATTGAGGGAGCTTATCTTATTTGATACACTTGTAAAGACTCTTAAGTCCAAAATGAAAAATTATTAGTATACAAGAGAAGAATTGAAATGACAAATGATGCAACTGAAATAATTTATTAAAGACCTAGTTAGCCCCCTAGCCTCCTAAGTTGTAAAAATAGATGTTCTTGCCTTAGTCCCTAAACAAGAGATAGATTATTTATATGCTATGAAGGACAAGGTGGAAATGATTGACTCTTGGGCTAACCTATAATTGGGAAAAATTAGGTTATTTTTTATTAAAGCCTATGACATCTACACAGAAGCCAATAAGATTGAGGTAAAGATAGCTACATTGGCTTGCCCATGGGATAAATATATCTCTAAGTATGATAAACAAATATAGTTACTAAATGAAATAAGGGAGATAGATGCAGAGTAAATCCAAAAAGAAGATATCTCAAGGGAGGAAACTTTTTACTTTATTCAAAAGAGAATTGATAGCTTGGAGTTCAAGAGGGATGTCACAGAGCATTATACAATTGTAGCCATAAAAAAACACCTTCCAGTACATCAAGAATACATAAATTTTGAGAACTTCATAATTAATAATATTGGTTACAACTTGTATATAGAATATTTAGGAAGGTTAGATACTAGTGATGTGATCCTTGTTGAATGGGATAAATTGGTAGAAGATAGATTTGGTGCAAATTGGAAGTTTGACTAACAAGTTTTAAATGAGTTATTAGATTTGATCTTATCATCTAAGTAGGAGACAAAAGAAATTGAAACCCTTGAACAAGTTGCTAGTAAATTGAAATAATCCTTGAGGGTGGATAAATTTAGAGTAAGCTGGGTAGATGCACTCAATAGATAACCATTGAACTATTGCCAAGTGAGTTACACAGAGTACATGAAGAAATAGGAGTAGTGGTTATTTTTTAACTCAAATTTTGGAACATTCATTTATTCTTTCATATAATACTCTTTAATTTAATTTTATGGTTGGGGAACTTGTAAATAGAATCTAAAGAAATCAACTAGTGGCAATGGGATGGTTTTGGGAAACCTTCTTCATTCTGGTGTAGTCAACTAAAGTGTCCTTAGGAAAAAATAACAATCTCCTTTCCAAGTACAACAAAACCTCTTGCTATCCTATCACACATAGTTCCAAAAGAGAAATTTCATTCTTGAATTTAAGATTGAGATTTTTCATTATTGGCATAAAGACAAACTTTCCTTTTGGAGTGCAGTTTGAAAGTTCCTATTTCTAGCATTCCAGATTGCAACAATAGATTTTTTGAAGTTTCCAACTAATTTTCCAAGTGGAAACGTCAACCTTCTATTTTCTCTTCAATGCAACATACTTCTTGGGAATTCTTTCTATTTTTTCATGGCATGAACTTCGATTCTTCTTGGAAATGTTACTAAAATAGGTTTTTAATTTCAAGACAACAATCTCAATGTTGATTGCACCTTGTAGATTTTGAATTTTGGTGTACTTTTGGTTCCCTTACTTTGAGTTAAGCTAACTATAAATGTAAATCTTTAACTCACAATGAGGGTTTGATAATTGATGGATTTGAGGTCCAAATTAGTTCATAGTCATTAGAGTTTTCTTGCATTTCAATGCTTAGTCTTTTTGAGAAATAGTTTGAGGAGAACTGTGAGCCAAATATCAATGACTTGGCAAATATATATTTTAAGTCTAATGGAAATGAAGTGCATGATTTGTTGTCTCAGTGGATGTTTCTAATGAATGTTTGGTATTGTCTTTTACTTGTAACTTATTTAGTCTAGAAAAGATCTTATATTTATAAATGTATGTTTACTTTTATGTCAATTTGCACATGGTTTATAGTGATTGGTATTAAAAATGGATGTGTGTGTTATAATACCTATTCTAAAGTTTAGCTTCATTCTCATGTTAAATTGAAAATTTGCATTTTAAATGAGTTGAAAGAGTTAATTCTTTCTAAATTTTGTTGATATTACTAGCAAAATATATTGCTAATCATTTACTTTCTCACTACCACATTTTACCTTTTGCATTTTCTTTTAAATCTAGTTAGTTTTGGAGTAGAGGAGAAATTTGTACCTCTATCTCGGAAACCAACATACCCCCTCATTCAATAGGCCATTATGAATACTTATCTATCCAAAATTGTCGTGACCTAACCATAGAGACCTTGGGATGTTTGAGAAAATTCTATTTATGTATCTTTCAAGAGAGGTTGAGTGGAAAGATTCAACATATGTTGAAGTGTGTCAAAAGGCCCATGAATAACATCTATAAGAGAAGAGGCATGACATCTAGATATAGTAAGGGATGCTTAATATGAGTCACATTAGAGAGAGAGAGACTCAAACATGTCTAGAAATGTGCATTACGCTAGTTGAATCTTACTAAAGAAGACTACAAAGAAAAGTATTTGTTTGCTAAATAATTTGAAAATGTGACTACAAAATGGATATTGTAATGTGCACCAAGAAAAAAATTGATATGAGACTACAAAATGGGTTTTGTAATGGCACCAAACAAATCATGGTGTGTGGTCAAAGTTTACAAACCAAATTTTTGTTTTGTGCATAAAGTGTAACATATAGTGGACTGTATGCCCCCATATTAAAGCAATTATGTATGCCTTACTAGGAGGAATTTATTTAAGGTAGCATACATGCATCCAAAATACGAGCACATCACAATAGTGAAATTACCCCAAACATAGGAAAATTAAAGGTGATGGTCACAAGACATAAAAGAGCGCATAAGTGATCCACTATCTAGGGTCAGCATGCACATAAGATAAAACTCATGTATATCAAGTATGATTATTTTGAATTGACCTCATCCACCAAGTGTTACTACAAAAAAAATGGAAGAAGAGGACATAAGATGAAAAAAAGTCTTTTTGGGTCAACACTGAAGAGACTTAAAATATATCAACACTTTGTATCGTCCCCAAGTACACAACACAAAAGAACATTTATGACATAACTTGTATACAACATATAGAAGAATGGATATATAAATAGAGGAATGTTACAACATGGTCAGTTCATTTGTATCCTTGTGCCACTAGAGCAACATGGATCATCCAAAGAGATCATAAAAAAATAGAAAGACATAACAAGAATAACATCATGGGAGATCACAACACATGTAAGAAAACGCACAAAAGAAAGATTCTATTGTATGAATGAGATAGCTTGCAAATCATCCACCTCTTGATATTTCTCATCATCATTTAGTGATGGTGAAAAAAATACTAAAGGAGATATGAGTAGTATGGTAGATGGAGCTATACCTAGTGCCAAACATGGATCATGTGTTGAACACACCACAAGACTAAGAGGGGGAGTTAATCAATATGGACCTCAAAAGTACTTAATTCTGATTTCCAAACTTTAAACCATAACCATATAATCACAATAGTAATAAATCATGAAAGTATAAACCAAAAATAAACAAATGAACACCAGATTAACATGGAAAACCCAAATAGGGAAAAAACACAATGAGAATCAGACTCACATTATGAATTAATGTATTACAATTTTGCCTCTAGAACTTACTGCTCCTTAGAGGACTTGCAGAGCTAAGGTACTCAAACTTAGGGAAAGATACGAATGAATTGCAAAGCTGAAACACATCATCACAGGGCAAGATACAGAGAGATACTAAGAGATGAGCATTGTCTTCCAATAGAGAAAGGAAGAGCTGAATTGATCATTATATACACTCTCCTAATATACAAGATTAATCATTAAAACCCTTTACTAGGTCAGCCACAGATAGAATGAACAATATTACTTAAATTTAGCCATGTAGACCAATAGAAACCATTACAGTCCACTCCAAGAGATAAAGAGGACCCAAAAATACTATAACATATCCCTTTCAAATGATTCCAATGAACCGCACATGCTAATACATATTCCGAAGTTGGCATCAAATAAAACATGTAGAAAAAAATTAAAGCATGTTAACTAGATAGCCCAAAAATAATCCTCCAATGCAAACTACACAATGTGGATCCCCACATGCCATGGTGAGATCCAAAACACTAACCAAACTTATTCTCTAGAGAAAACCTAAACTAAGAGAATATGATCCAAGTAGGATATACTACCACAATCAACCAAAAACTAGACTACTCAACAACATAAAACTCAGAACATCATAACTCCACTTGCCAATCAAATCATCATCTGAAAATTTAATTGGAACACTAAACAAATCACATGAATATGTCCTCCAAATGACAACACTTGAATCAACATATCCAAAAGCCACTAGACATTCTTCAAACTTGTTCTAATAGACAACCTTACTGTCAAAAACAACAACAACCACCAACTCTACCAACAAAGAAATACAGAACTTGCAAATTTGATACTAGGTGTAGACACCTAATAATGTCTCATTAATCACACACTAATTATTCGTCTAATTAATTAATTTTTTAATTATTTAATTGAGCTAATTATTTTTCTAAACTGACTCAATCATCACCATTCAACATTTCTAATTATTTAATTTCTATTCTTTAATTAATTAATCAGTTAACCCTATCTCAAATATTAATTATTTAATTAATTATGATTAATTCCCTTAATTAAATAATCTTTATTAGTTAATTAACCTCATTTCTAATGTTTAAATAATTTCATTTAAATTATTTAAAATAATTTACTTATTCCTCCAATTCCCCAAATTTGAATTTCACCTCATTTCATCTAATTCCAAATCATCAAATTAACATTTCACCAAAATTTGAATTTCAATAAATTTCATGTGCATTTCACCATTCAAAAATAAAAATTTAATCAAAATGAGAATGAAATTGAATTTCAATTCAATCTCCTACATGTTAGGATTCCCACAGATACTGAGAGGGGGGGGTGAATCAGTATCTAACCGGTGAATAGAATTTCTTAACTTAAAACATGTAGAACATATTATAATAGTGTACTGGTATTCAAGAAATAAAGCAATAAACAAAATTAAAAGCATCCACATGAAAAGCACACCATAACACAAGGATTTAACGAGGAAACCCGATGTGGAAAAAACCTCGGTGGGATTTGTGACCCACAATATTCATTTACTGGCCAATAAGAGAATATTACTGCTACAAGAGGGGCCTCCACATGTAGGAAGGCCAACTGCCTAGAGCTCACTGCTCAAACACAAAATGGGAAGTCTCACTGACTTACAATGATGGATTATACAAATCCAATATCTTGTACTGCTTTAGAATAGCCTCTATAATGCCAGATCCAGTATTAGTTGCTGCTCTACTCTTTACATAAAACCTTAACCTATATTTTGCATAATAGGTCTACCTAATATCTTTCTCTTATCGCTTATCTTTTGCTTACAAAATGTCTACAATGACCTCTCTTATATATAAGAGTCATTTTACAACTTGCCAAGTCGGCTTACAAAGATTTTACAATAATAAACAAAATATAATATATCAAAAATCCTATCGGCCTTTGTGCCAGTATACTTCCTTTCTTTGCCGGTGCCGGTGGTCTGAGTGACGGTGTAGAGTCTAATCTTGCTAGTGCTGGTGTAGTGTAATGGCTTGCCGGTGCCATAGGATTTATAAGGTTGCTATCAATGACAAAACTTTCAATCACCTACAATGTCTCATTGGAGTGTGCATATGCCAACAATCTCCCCCTTTGGCATTGATGGTAACACTCATGAGAAAATTCAAAAGTGTATCCAAAATTGTAATCCAAAAATGTGTTACCAAAATATAAGAACTCCCCCTGAGCAGATAAGTCTTTTGCCGGTTATTTTCTCATACTACTACTCCCCCTTTGGCATCAATGACAAAGGTTTTCAAGGTGTCAATAGAGTTGTAGTCTCAACCTTGTAACTAGGTGGTTACAATTTGAAAAAGCTCTACCAAAATCAAGTTTATACTCTCCATAAACTTCTTGCTGTCTCTTATTGTTGTCTCTATTCTTTTAACTATACCGGTGAGGTGCTGCATATGCTCTGTTGGTGTTTTCTGTCCTTGTACTAGTGCCTCAGATATTTCCTTCCGTAATGATGCTAGATAGTCCAATCTTGGACTTAGTTTTAGTCTCAAATTCTTTGCCTTATTTACTATTCTCTCCTTTTCTCTTCCTAACTTAAGTAACTCTTCCTCAAAAGTTGTTATCTTCTATTCAAAAACTGATAATGTATCAGGTGAGTTAACAAAATTATCAGCAAGTTTATTGATTTCATCCTGTACCTTGCTCATTTTCTTATCTATGTCTACTATCAAAAAGTTTGTTTTGCAAGTATCTTTGTACAGAGTTTTAAATTCCTTCAATAAGTTACATAGTTCCTGTAGAAGTGTGTCAAAATCTCTAGTACACTTCTTTATTTGATCTTCAAAGAATTTTTGCTTTTCAATTTCTACCTTGTCCTTTAATGTCTCTTCCTTTATTTTCTCAATAATCACTGTGTTCTCAGTGATGTATTTACACAAAGTATCAAGTTGTCCTAAAGAATCCTTATTGTCTATGTTACAGTTAGGAGCTATTACCTTCAAAATTGGGATTGTGTCATCTATAGCTTTATAAGCTTGTGAACTACAATCTGTTATCCTTTTGATTGAATCCAAAAGTACTTCAATTACATTTGTTGATTTGTAGCCTGCTTAGGAGGAACCAACATTCTAAATTCCGCTGGTGGAGGAAGTAACCAAGCTTGTTGTGACCTTTGGTATGTTAGTCTGTGTTTGCATTTCCTTAAGCAATGGTTTGTGTACTTCTCCTATTGCCGATTGTACTGTTTCCTCATGACTCTATTCCTGTACCTGTTCTTGTTCCAAAGCCTTTTGCCCTTATTGTTTCTCTATTTGTTGTTCTATGTTATCATCTGTCGGTTTCTCTTATGTTTAATCAGTTTGCTCAGTTACCGGTGACTCACTAGCCATGTCTGTCATACCAGTTGTATCTTTATCTACCACAATGTTGATATTTTGTGTATCAACATCTACTGTGTAATGCCCCGCCAGGAAACCCCGAAGGGATTAAGCCAAAACACAAGAATAGAGTGCAAATTTTTTTTTAAAAAAGTTACAACACATAAGATGCAACAAGGTATCAAAGATTTAGATAACATAGCGGAAGACATCAACTAACACCTAAAGAGTTTCCCAACGAGATTACTTAAATTTCACAATTCACTTAACTCACACAATTAATCCAAAAGCTGAATATCTTAATAGCGAGATAATTCTCTTATTTCTTGCAATGGTAAGATTTTCTTGAAGTGCCTGAATGATATCTTGAGCTGCCTTTAGACCATCTTCTAGTTTGATATTTTTCAATTTTTCTATATCATAGTCTGAGAGATCTCCTTCAAGTTGCTTCATCAGATTTTCCATATCTACCGGTGTCAAGATCTTCCTCATGCTGTTAGGCTTCTGAAAATAGAGGACCAAGCTCTGATACCAATTGTTAGGATTCCCACAGATACTAAGAGGGGGGGGGGGGGGGGTGAATCAGTATCTAACTGGTGAATATATTTTCTTAAATTAAACCATGTAGAACATATTATAACAGTGTACCGGTATGAAAGAAATAAAGCAATAAATAGAATTAAAAGCACACCATGACACAAGGATTTAATGAGGAGACTTGGTGTGGGAAAAACCTCAGTGGGATTTGTGACCCACAATATTCACTTACTAGCCAATAAGAGAATATTACTGCTACAAGAGGGGCCTGCACATGCAAGAAGGTCAACTGCCTAGAGCTCACTGCTCAAACACAAAATGGGAAGTCTCATTGACTTACAATGATGGATTATACAAATCCAATGTCTTGTACTACTTCAGAATAGCATCTATAATGCCAGATCCAGTACCGGTTGCTGCTCTGCTCTTTACATAAAACCTTAACCTATATTTTGCATAATAGGTCTACCTAATATCTTTCTCTTATCTCTTATCTTTCGCTTACAAAATGTCTACAATGATCTCTCTTATATATAAGTCATTTTACAACTTTCCAAGTCGGCTTACAAAGATTTTACAATAATAAACAAAATATAATATATCAAAAATCCTATCGGCCTTTGTGCCAGTATACTTCCTTTCTTTGCCGGTGCCGGTGGTCTGAGTGACGGTGTAGAGTCTAATCTTGCTAGTGCTGGTGTAGTGTAATGGCTTGCCGGTGCCATAGGATTTATAAGGTTGCTATCAATGACAAAACTTTCAATCACCTACAATGTCTCATTGGAGTGTGCATATGCCAACACTACAACACATGTTGAAAATCATAACTGATTGATCAAATTGGTTAACTAATCAAGTAACTCAGTGAACTCTTCAATCTCCCATTTTCACTCTAAATCAACTTTTTTGACTAATTAATCAATTCGGTCATCTCTTTAATCAACTCAGTCAACTGACTAATCTATTCAATCCACTATCCAATCAATCTAGTTGATTACTCAATCAATCTAGTTAATAGATCAATCAAAATCAGTTATCTATCAATCAACACTTCAGTTCAATATCTCCCCCCATATGTCTTGAAAATCTATAAATACAAGATGATTTCATCAAATCAATCTAGAATCACAGTCTTCAAAATAATTGTCTATCTTATGCAGAAATTTTGGTGCAACACCTGAGAGCCAATCAATCAACAATTATGGAGAAGAGCAATGGAAGCCACAATGCCTTTGAAGGGAGTTTTCAATTAGTTTAATTATTCAATTCTTTTTTTTTGCATTTATTTCATTGATTTGTGTTTAAGGTTGCTAAATTAGTCAATGATTTTGTGATTAGTTCTTTTAGTCTAATTAGCTATGTTTAACCTAACAAATTTTAAGCATGAAACATTAGGTGAACTCGATATGAACACAACAACATCTAACCTTTTTTGACTTTCTATCTTGCAAATTTTGTATGGACGCACAGGAAAGTGTCACACATTCGCACATAGAAATTTGGATTCACCCACAACATACCTCATTCGAGTTGACAATAATTCATAATCGATCATGCTGAAATTCGTATTTGCTTAGACGATGGCACACATTCACAGGATTTACTTGCATAATTGAATTCTTTTGTCACTTTTGTCTGTTACTTGATTGCATTTATGACCCACAATTATTTTTAAAATCTATAACTTTCAAGTTTTCTATATAAAATGCATTTGATCCTATGGAAGGAAGGGTAACATTCAAAATTTAAGGTGTCAGGGAGAGGAAACAACACAGGAGACAAAGAAGAGCACATCAATGGTGGATAAGAGAAGAAATGAGATTTCAAGATCTCAAAGAAACAACTGCCCTATCCCGATATTATCACATTGTGCACAAGTACCTGGATAGATTCAATGCATTCGATGACATTGAGATCATGGGGAATTTAATAATGGATTCAACCCATGTCATGATTGAATGACCTTTTCTTCTATCTTCTAATTCTGTTCAGAAGTTGTTCAAATTCGATTAGAACCCACAATGCATTCGAATTGATAGAAATTTGCATTCGAATGCACAAAAATTCACATTCAAATTGACAGGAATGCACATTCGGTTTTACATTGATTCACATTCGTCGTAAATTCAAAAATCTTTGTTCTGTCTTTTTAACTATCATTTTGTGGTATTTTTACTGTTCTATTCTACAAACAAATCATTAATAGACATTAAGACAAAAGTTGTAACCAGAAGAAAAAAATTAGGCTGGACAGCCCATAATGTGCTAACAATTCTCATGGTTTATGTTGAACATAGAATACCACTGAGAGGGGGGTGAATGTCATAACCCTCTTTTTGGACCTTGATATGACTTACTACTACTACTACTATAATATTAATTTTATGAGTAATGTTAGAAAGAAAATATAAATTGAAATGAGGTTGAAGTTGTTAAATAATTAAAAAAAAAAGAATTTAAGTGGTGACACACACATGAGGTCATAATTTATTTGAAAAATTGCTTATTTTCTCAATATCCTAATTGAGCACATGGTGTAGGAGAAATAAGAAGATTCTAGAAAAGAAATTTAAAATTTAAAATATTAAAGAATAAATATTATATTTAGCAAATATATGACATGGGAGTTACAAAAATTTTCTATGACAAGAATAATTCTATTCATGGCATTTTTATGACAAAAGAGTTACAAAATGCATATTTGGAGGAGAATTCAAATTTGAATTTTGAATGCATGGTCAAATGTAACCCCCACTATGACAACAATCATTTTTGCATGAAATTAATTTATAAATTGTTTATTTTCTCAATATGCTATTTAGCACATGTTATAGGAGGAAATGAGAAGGTTCTAGAAGAGAATTTCAAATTCAATTTTTTTGCATGTAACCCCCACTATGACAATTAATCATTTTGCATGAAATTATTTTGGGAAAAGAATATGGAAATCAATTAACTTCTTTTGTAGTGGGAAAATGACTCTCTTTTCTATATATTGAGTTCTAAATTTTTGAAAAAGGAGAGTTCATTGTTTTTTGGATGATAAAGTAGTCTTGAAATTCTTATGAATTTATTTTCAATACCATGTTAGTTGTAGGAGAAATTTTGTAGATGTGTTGTAGGATTTTGGAGAAGATAATTACCAAGCTTCAAGGAGGAATTGAAGGAGGTCAGCAAGGTTCTTCATTCAAATCCAGGTTCCCCTCTTGCACATTCATTGCTTGCTTTTTCTTTTCAAAGAAAATCTTCTTCTCGTCTCTTTCAAAATTTTGCACATAAGAAAGTTTATATTTTAATTTTATTTTTTTGAAAGAAATCTCTTTTATCCATTTCAGATTTTTGCAAGGAAATCTTTTTCAGTTTTTGTTAATTGATTTAATCAAATACATGTAATAAATTGCGTTTCTATCCAAAAAAGAAAAAAACAAATCTTCTTTTTTAATCTGCATGTAGGAAATAAATTGGTTAATATATTTCTTTATAAATATATGCATATAGATTTCTGAAATCTTTTCCTCAATCAACTTTCTTTATTTTACAAAAAATTAGATTTTTTTTTAGAATGGAATATATATATTAGAATAACTTGAACAAAAATAAATCTATTGCCAAAGTAATATAAAATCAGAATAAAGAAAACAAAAATAGAAATATATTCATCTCTGTGTATGTTAGATAAATACCCATCTCTGTGGATTTTAGGAAAATATTATGTGTAGATTTTAGGAAAACATTCATCTTTGTGCATTACAGAAAAAAAAAAGTTCATCTCTTACTTTTTAAAAACATATTCTTCTCTTTGGATTTTTAGGGAAAAAAAAATATTATTCCCTGTGCATGTATGAATTTAAAAAAAAAAAAAGTAAATCTTGCCTTGATTAATAAATTAGTAAATTTACCTTCAAATATATATTATATAAACATATATATCAAATTTATTTAAAATCATATTAAATTTATGTTCTAAATTTGTTTGTAGATTTAAGTTTATTATTATATTATTAAAAGATTTTGAGTCAATTATTTAAAAAAAACAAAAACATATATATATTTTGAGTTAGGAATTGTTTTATTAAAATTGAATTATACTTTAGAGTTTGCAATTAAATTTTATGGGTTTAATTTAAAATTAAAAATGTTTTAGAATATTGAAAGTTATTTTGAATGATTAAAATTCATAAGCTTATAGTTCTTTGAAATTTAATTATGCACTTGGTGATTAAAAAAAAATCATTTACGATTAGTTTATAATTATAAATTTTAATAATTGAAAATTAATCAAATTTAGTGATGGATTTGTTTATTGAGGTCTATTTAATGAAAAATGGTTTTATTTATTGATATATCTATTTAAAAAGGATTAATGAGACCTATTTATAATCTAACCTTATTAAAATTAATGGAAATGTGTTTAAAATATCATCTCTAGTTTTAAGAATTAGATTATTAATATATTAAAGGAAAATTTAAGCAAAAAGGGTCTAACCCATATTAATGGATACCTTATTGGAGTTTTAATTATGGAAAATTAAGTTGCAAATTTGAACTCTTTTTAAATTCTAAAGAGTTAGTATCTCGTCAATGATGGGAAAAGAGTCCCTTGGGTTTTGAAAAGATAAATATTGCATAAGGCAAAAGGGTCAATTAACACTTGAGAATTTCAATAGATAATCGAGCATTAAGAGATCTATCATATCGAATTAATCCTTCTTAGGATGTAGATATAATAGTTAAATCTCCTTATTAAACAAATTAGTTTGACTTAGGAAAAACAAAGCAAAGGAAAATGTTATTGCGCCAATGATACACTTATTCCATAGTTTTGGATCTTTTCATCAAATAAATAAATCCTAATAGTAAGTGGGTTCCCTCAAGGCATTCAATACATTTCAAATATTTAAGTTCTTTAATTATTGGATTTCAAAACTAACTTTTGTATATTTCAATTTGTACAAGTATCAAATGTTAAAGGAATTTACCTAACAAGTAGATGTGTTTAGATTCATAGTAACCCTTTTAGGTATTTCAGCAATATGAGTTAATGTTAGACAAAGTTTTTCCTCAATTCGAAAGGTTGATTATTTGATTTGTTTCTTTATTAGATTCCAAGATATGAGTATATAAGGCATTGCGAATAGACACTTCTTTTAATAGTTAAAATCATTTACCTTCTAGCTAAAAGAAACTTAAGACTAGTAAAAAGGAAAAGTTACACTTAATAATACAAGTAATTAGTAAGGATAAATTTAATTAACATTAAAATTAGAGGTAAATTGCATAGTTAAATATTCATATGGTATTAGAATTAATTAGGATGCAAAGAGAGTTTATTCAAAACCAAAATTGTTTCAGCAAATGAGTTTCAAGAAACCTATTCCATGATCACTTAGAAAATTTAATAACAATTCTAATTGAGGGTAATTTAAGGAGAAAACATTAGCTCCCTTTGAAGTATTTGAAATTGATAAAGTTATTATTTTTAGAATGTATCCAATGATAAAGTTAACGTTACTTCAAGTGGAAGGAGTAATTAGTCATCACTTTATAATCTTGCAAAGGTATTAGTTCAAAAGCAACTAGAAGTTTATTGATTAGAATTGTTTTATTATTTGCTTGGTTAACTAGCAAGTGTTTACACTCTTGTCTAATCTCTTTTTCAAACAATTAGTAACTAAGAATAATGTGGTTAGTTTGAAGCTTATTGTTGAATAGTTGTTCCCCTTTCCCTTCAACAAGTGAGTATTAAATTCATTTCCAAAGTATAATTATTTGATAATTTAAATTCTATTTCAAGCAATTTAGTACCTTTCAAGTATTAGGATTCACATTTAAAGTAGTGTTATCATTTGTAGATGAAATTTGTGTTACTTCATATGGAAGAATTAGCTGGGATTATTATTAAGTACTTTTCACTTCAAACAAGCAGGTGTTAAAATTCATTTCCAAATTCTTTCTATTCAATCATTTAATTTTCTTTCAAGCAAATCAGTACTAGGATTCATACTTATTGTGTAATGGTTTGTCCCAAAACAATTATATCTTGCAAGTAATTCAAATCATTTTCATAAGTTATCTTTGAAAGTATCATGGTTTCCAAGAAATTAGTAATTTCATGTATTTAGTTCAAGTTTTTGAATTTTTAATTATCATAACTTTCCTTAGGAGAAAATACTATTCCAAGTAGTCGATATGTTTATGTTCCTTTCAATTACGTAAAATTCATACTATAGTTTTTAAATTCAAGTGATAATTCCTTGTATATAATAGTTTCTTTTTCATAATTGTATTGGTATATTGCTTCATTTAAGATTCATGAATTCAAAGTTAAATTCCTAGTTAGATAACTAAACAAAAGATGTTGAAACCAAAAATTAGTGGCATTCGGTATCTATGGTGCCTCTGGGTCACACTTACGAGTAATGCCGTCGTGTTGAACTACTGCACTTAATGCCTAATAAAGTTGCAATAACAACGTCTGTGGCATCGTCCCTCTAAATCGCCGGGAAGAAATAAGGGTCATTTGGAAGTTAAAATCCAAGGGGTGGGTAATCACCCTTGGATCGATAATCTAAAAAGATTAATTTTTAAATGAATTTACATCCGATTGATTGAACTTTAGATAACCCCATTAGGGTTTGGATGTGTGTGAAGATCTTGAAAATTTATTTTATCTTGATGATTTCAGCAGATGATAACAGATTAAGGGTGATGTATTTAATAGGAAATAGGACTTAGTTGTTTAGGCCACAAGGAAAAGGCCATCTTGAGCCTTTTTTTAATATATATAGCTACCATCGTGGGTAGCAACCGCATAGAAACTATCTAGGACATTGACCCTAGAAAGGGTTGCGTACCCACCAAACAGTTTACATTAAACTATAGTTAGAAACTAGAACTACATACTCTATGCCTTGATCCCGTGCTGAAATGGGTATGTAGGCAGTCTAGGGATGAAGTTGTCCCTTGTACTCAAGTGTTCAGGGATGGGGGTTAGGATTTAGTTATGGGTGAGTAGTTGGTTCTTGAAGCTCCTTGATCTTTTAATCAAATGGTGCAAACAATAATTGAAATGTTAAAATTAATTCAATGCATACTTAGAAGGAATCTCGTATGGATTCACTTGACTTCTTGAGGCTTTAGGCTGAATTTCGAGGTGGAACTCAAACTTGTTAATGTAATTATTTTTATACTCCTAAGGATGGTGACCTTGGTGCACTCCTAGTAGGGGAGTGTAGTCTTTAGAGAGTGGCTCAGGAACTGGATGGTCCCGATGAGTCTAAAGTCTCTGGCCAGAGCATATCCTATTCTTATGAATAGATGCCTACCTCGTTTGGGTAGATTCCTGTCCCAGATTGGATAGATGAAACCTCCTGTCCCGTATGGACAGATGCCTAACCCATATGGTTAGATGTCTAACCCGCATGGTTAGATGCCTAGCCCTGTATGGATAGATACCTAACCTATATGGTTAGATGCCCATCCTAGTTGGATGGATGCCTATCTTGTTTGGATAGATGTACTTGAGTATGTGATTGAATAAAAAAAAAGTAAATAAGAATAAGAAATCAATATTTTTATATATTAAAAAAAAAAAATCAGTTGAGTTTTTGGATTAAGTAAGTGGGTCATTACAGTGAATCACTAGTTTCAAACCTTCCTTTCTCTTCTTTCTAGTCTAACTTTAGAATATCAATTATTCACTTAATCACTAAACAATCATATCGGTAATACATGAAGAAGGGCCAAACAAATCATTCACACAAAAGGAACTCACAACACCAGATTTATGAGGAAAACCCAATATGGGAAAAACCTCGGTGAGAAAAGTTGTTGGAGACTACTGCTCCAATCTAGCCTCATAGATAAAACACTGACTTACAAAGATTTAGGGTACCAACCCCTGCACTTTTAGGGTTCCTACCCAAGGAGCACCAACCCCTGCACCAAGCTTCAACTTGGCAATGTATATTGAAATGCTATTTGAATACAATTAGGGCTTCTTGTTGCAAATGAATTCTGCAACTCTTTGATAAAATAACTCTCTCCCCATTGATAGTCTTCTCTTCTCCACTGAATCTCACACTACCGATTATGAGATTTATGTCTCTGATTCTCAGCCTTTGTTACCTTTCTCTCCCTTTCTCACATAGTCCCTTAACACACTATTTCACACTTGGATGCTGCCTGCTCTACCACACCTTTCTAGTTAGGCACAACTACACAACTTTAGTTATGCTGATAGAATCCTCTCACCGCTATGCTAGCTCATGCACACTTCCACTTTCTCAGAGCTCTTTCTATGGCTTGTAATCCTTCTCATTATTGAATCTCTCTTCTCTTATCCTTCTTTTTCATCATATTCTCATTCTATCATGAGCTCTCATTTCTTATTTAGTGATTTCCCGCCAGAACGCAATTCAAATTTTGGAGCGGTTAGGGTTTCCTCTTTCTGAGAAGATCTTCAATTTTATCCAGTCCAGCCTATCTTGGATCCATCAACTATCCTTCAAAGATGCATCTGTACATAGTTTGCATTATCCAATGCATATCTGCTGAAAATAGCAATCTTGAACAATATGTCCTACCTTGAAATCCGTCGACACATAAAGACACTTCAGCTGTTTCCTTTTTGAGGATTTCTTGAATCGGATTTCCTTTGTATTGATTAAGGTGCCAACTACTCCCTGATCTTCCTCTGTCATTCCTTCTTTCTCAAGCCACAATAGGTCAGATACAATCCTGTGATTTGTGGCACCTTTGTTAATGGTGATTATTTGTTTCATCGACCTTGTCGATGAGGCTTCACCAACCACAACACGTTTGCCACCTCTGCTCCACATGACATCACAAAGATCAAGACATGGCCCACCAACACATAGACGGTCCAGAAGACACATACCGGTACATCCCTTGGTTGATCAAGGTTTCTTCTCCTGGTAACCAGTAAAGAATACTAAACCAATAGCACATCTTTATCTCAAAGACTTGTGACAACTCATTCTTTATGCTCACCCTTATGTGATTATCCATCATGCCGGTTGACATCAATGACAACTTAGTGCCAAAATGCCAACAATGTCCCCCTTTGGCATTGATGTCAACTTCTCACAATTCACTTCATAACTGGTACTTTTCTCCCCCTTTGACACAATGACAAAGGATATTGTGCACTCCTCCTTTGATCCATACCAAGTGTAGACGTCTAAAAATGGTCAACGCTTGCGGAGTCATACTTTAGCATTTGCACATTACCTTATTTTAGGGTTTTGCGTCACATTAACATTTCTCCTATGTCATGCACTTGGTCTTTATCATTTGCGAGCATCGAGTCCTTCTTCTAAATTCTTCATTTGTCTCACTTTTGAATTTGGTCTTGTCAATAACAATCTTCAGTCATGATTTTGATCGATCTTATCCTGTCGCATCAATGTGCGTGTTCATTTGTCATCATTGTGGACATCGTCAATCCTAATTAGGGTTTTGTTCTCTTATCAATCTTGTCATCATGCGATTGATTTGTCATCAATCATTTTCATTTTCAATCTTGTCATCTTGCGATCGATTTGTCATCAATCGTGGTCATTTTCAATCTTGTCATTTTGCAATCTATTTTTGTCATCGATCCTTGTCCTCTTGTCAATTTTGTCATTTTGTGATCGATTTGTCATCGATCATTGTCTTTCTCAATCATGTCAATTTGGATCAATTAGTCATTGTTCCTCATCAATTGGCGCATTTATCAGTCAAATCATTTATCAAGTCAGAATCATGATCAAATCAAATCGATATCAATTATCTTTCATCAAGACCTAATTGTCATCCTTGCATTTCTAATTCATCTTCTAGGGTTTCATGATTTATTCATTTAATCTTATTTGTCATTTTCCCTCTAGGATTAATAATTTATTTATTTATCCTAAGTCTTCTCATTGCAATTAAATGTTCATTTAATTGGCTAACTAATTCCTCCCTCTTTTGTGAATTAAATTAATAAATGAAAAATTGTTAATTAATTCACTTAATTCCTAATTTCCTCATTTTCTAATTTCTCCTAATTCCTAATTTTCTAATTTCCTCATTTTCTAATTTCCTAATTTCTAATTCATCTAATTTTCAATTCTCTCCTATTTTTCTCCTAATTTCATGGGAATGACATTTCAATTTGTCATAATTTGTCATATTTGACAATCAATCAATTTTGACATAGTAATTTGTCATAATTATCAATCAATCAATCTTGCATAGAAAGTGTAAATTTGTCATAATTTGTCATGTTTGTCATTCTTGATTTGAAATTTCTATTTGAATCAAATTCATGCTAATCTTTTCATCTCTCCAATTTGTCTATAAATTGGATGAATTTCTTCAATCAAGGTCCTTGGTCGAATCAATCACGCTTCTAGTACCCTTATGATGTCTTGTCAATCTTGCTTTCACATTAGGTTTATGCACTTGAAGGTGAGATCCACAAACAAAGATATTTGAAGGAGAAAGAAGGACAATGGAGCCACATGAAGGAGACATTCAAGCTTGCAATGGTTTGCGTTTGAATTGATGTCTTGTTTTCATGTCTTTATTAAGTGTTTTTAGGATTGTTATCATTGCATTTTAGTTTTCGTGATTGAACTAGACTAATATTGATTTGCTTTGATGATTTCCTCATTTCCTAGCTACATTAATTGGTGAACCCGATGTGAACTAACCCCCTAACCATGCTTTTGAGTGCTTTTGAGTTGATTTGCAGGTGAAAAACCCAAGAAATAGGGTAATGCAAGGCTTTCTGAGAACTTCTGCACCTGCGTAGGAGCAATCTACACCTGTGTCAAGCATTCTGCACCTATGTCAAGGACTTTTGCACCTATGTCAAAGGGATCTGCACCTGTGTTACTGCATTCTACGCCTATGTTACTACAATCTGCGCCTATGTAGGGCCAGAAACAGAGGTAAAAAGCAGTGTTTCTTACTTGCAAATTGTTTTGTTTTGCATTCTGTTTCTGCTTTTTGGTTTTTTTGGTACTGATTCTTTGTGCAGCACCTTGGCATTATGCATGGTAAAGACAAAGATGAAACTACTAATGAATTTTATGCAGGTTCGCTAGTCAAAAATTAAACAAATCAAACTTCTGACTTGGTGGTTTTGCAGGTTACCTTGTACTCCAACTAAACTTTGTGTTTGTAATTCATAGTTAGGCACTTAGTATGATTGCTAAATAGGATGGAATGAATGTGTGTTTGCTTTGATTGTTGAGTTTGACATTGGAGTAGGAGAGTATGCTCTCATCCTTCTTAGGGTGATCAGAAATTCAGATCTTCGATACCATTCTCTTGGTTCAGATTGTTTGTTACCTTTAGAGGGCCTGCCTTCCCGACCATTTGCTTTCTTTTGCAAGCAAGTGAAAATCATGAGAAGGGAACGACCCAAAGTGAGTACAGCTAGAATACCTTAGTATTCTAACTCACTATAAATAAATACCTGATGGGAGAAAGCTTTGAAGGAAGGGTTACGTGGGAATTGTAGTTACTTGGGAAGTGATGACCCTTGGACTCTTTCTCATATCAACATCTAAGTAGGGCCTCACGGTCTAAATCATGCTTGCATGACTACATTTGTTTGGTATCTTGGTGGGCTTAATGTCTCAATCATGCTTGCATGACACCAAGGAGTAATGCTTAACAGAAATCCTTACTAAACACCTTGTATTTAGAGACCAAAAATCCTTCTAGTTGCTTGAGAAGGAGGAGTTTGGATACTTGGAAGAGATACTAAGTTTGCTATGGGGAGATTTCCATGGGGACTGATGCTTGGCTGCCCTGAGAAGTGAGTGCCGTGGAGGGGAGCCTGTGGGGTCAAGCATCTATGTATTCTCCTTGAATCCCATAATGAGTCTACCTCTCAAGTACCTACTGCCCTTGCCATCCATAAGAAATGTGTGAATGAGCACGATTGTGTTGAGTCTAAGTTAAAATATCTTGTCTTCTTTACTTGTCAAAAGTTGAGTTGTGTCTCATTTCAAAACCAAGACAAATTGATTCAAAACAAGGTTAAACACAAGAGTATTTCATTCAACAAAGTTCAAAACACCTTCAAACATGGTTGTCAAACATTTTTCAAAATCTTGTCTCAACATTCATGTCACTTAGATTTAGGTTCATCCTAGGTTTGCATTTTGCAAATTCATTTTCAATTACCAAGGTTAGGTTTCACCTAGGTCATACTCCCTTTGCATATCAATAAGGGTCATCCATTTGCATGTGTCCTCTTGCATTAGAGCAATACCATTTCATAATTCAACCTTAGGTTTTGCCTTAGGTTGACATTGTCATACATTTGCATTTGCATACCCTAGGTTTCTTCATTAAGCTTAGGTCATTATCATATCATATTAGAGTCATTTGCATAGCAATTGTCCCTTTGCATATAGTGTCAAAAACTAGGTTTTGTCATACTTGAGTAATCCAAATCTTTGATAAACCCTAAGTCATTGTTAAGAAGTCTAGACCTTATCAAACTTTTGTCTTTTGTCATTTCATCAAACCTAGCTTAGTATCCAAGCATATAGGGGAGACATTGTCATTTTGTCCTTTTGTCACTTGGTCCTTTTGTCCTTTGAGGTCTAGACATCATTTCAATTTCCTAAGGGACTTTTTTTAGATTTGCATTCCAAAATGTTTGTCAAAATCTTGAAAAACAACAAAAACATAGGTTGCATTCTTGCCATAGATTGTATTTTCATCTATCTAGTTTGCATTTAGTTGCATATCATATACTATCTTTGAAAAATTACAAAAATATTGCATTTGCATAGTGACATGCCTATTGAAACAAGGTCAAAATCTAAGAAGATGGGCGAACCAACGTATCAACCCATTGACAACATATCAAATTCACAATTTCAAACTAGTCAAACAGTACAAATTGAAGGTTTGTCAAACACATCATTACCACCATATGGAATGGTTCAACTTGGACCACCTCCATTATATGAACTAGTATTTGTACCTATGAAACTAGGACATGGGGGTGTTCCACCAACACCAAGAGGAAATGCACCTTTCAATTGGAATCAACCAAACCTACAGCATGAAATTCAAACATTACATGAGGAACAAACTCTTTCACAAGGATTTGGTTCAGATCAAGGCATTCAACAAGAAACAAATCAAAACATTTTACCAGATTCTTCATCAGATTCTGATGCTTTTGATGATGTTGATATGTTCCTTCAAGATCCAAAGTTGACAAAAAAGATGGATAAATTCTTGAACAAGGTCTTTAAGATGTTCCCACAAAAATATCTTGACATGATGAGTAATGTGACCTCCTCAAGTGAGAAAATCAATGTGCAAAAACAACAAGGCAGTGAGCTATTAAGTTTCTCTCCACACCCAAATGAAGAAAATGTGCAAGAAGAAACTCAACCTACCTTGATGAGTAAATGTGCTTCAAAGGCATTGACAGTGACTATTCCTCAAAAGTCACCATTTGAGACAATAAATAATCCATTATTTAACACAACACCTGTAACACAAGATCAAATGAAGACCACAAAAATATTGACAACTATCCCTCAACAAGAAGTGGTTCCTCACATGCATAAAATTGGATCAAAATCTATGATGCAAGAAAGCTTCACGACTGGAATGCCTGATATCACCAATGTCCAAAACAATTCCACAATGCAACAAAGTTCTTATGTCTCATTAATCTCAATATATTTGCCAAACACTATTGTGACATATCCTTCGATAATGGCGACATAAAGAGATATAGATAGTGGTTTGCACCAACAACAAATGTTGCAACAATTGAGTAATACACAAAAGGTACAATCGAATGTGCAAACAAACAATGTACAACAACAACAATACCGCATTCGACAACAAGTTGCAGTGCCTTCTGCCCCATTACAAGTTAATGCAAACTTGCAACCACCACAATGGATTGGAAAAACAACACAGCAAGTCAATGCAAGTGCCATACCCCATCTTAAGGAGAAACAACAAAAACCACCCAAACAAAGTTTTTTGCAAATAATGGGATTTACACCTCGACAACAACAATTGGCACAAAGTCAGCAAATTCTGATTCGTCAGCACCAACAACAACATGGGACTCAATATGTGCCAAGACAAACAAGCTATCATACTTCACAACCACAATTGACGCCTGTGCAATATCAACAACACCCTCAATTGCAATATCAACCTAGGCTACAAATGATGATGCCACCACAAGAAGCACAACAACAAGGTCAATATCAAGGCATGGAACAACCACAACAACAAGAGGTGTACCAAGAACATTATATGCTGGAGACACCAAAGACAACAATTTCAGAGCATCAACAACCAATCAGAAACATGATGTATCGACAAAGAGTACCCACCAGGATTAATGATGGACCTTCAAAATCTGACACAATTGCACAACAGCTTGAGAAATTGCAACGACAAGTCGACGCATTGGAAACCAAAGGAACAAAAAAGCTGTACACAGATCAAGATTTATGTCCTAATCCATTTGACAAGAGCTTATACATGCCTCCCTTCCCTAAGCATTTTGAGGCACCTAATTTTGAGAAATATAAAGGGAATGGCAATCCAAAAGATCACATTTGAGCATTTTTCGTGGCGTGTACTGAAGTGAGTTATGAGGAAACATATTTAATGAGCTTATTTGCACGAAGTCTAACGAGACAAGCCATGGATTGGTATTCGCATTTGCCAGGAAATATAAAGACTTGGTCGGAATTGGCTCAAAAGTTTATATCTCACTTTGCATTCAACATCAATAGTGACGTGACCATGTCAGATTTATGCAACACCAAGCAAAAGCAAGGTGAACCATTAGTGACTTTCTTGCAATGATGGTGAAGCTTGTATAGTCGTTCTTCCCTAGATATACCCGAAGAACAACAAGTGAACTTGTTTATCCAAAATTTGGTCCCAGAAATGATGTATGAACTCAAATTGAAAAGTCCCAATACTATTGAGAAACTCATTAAGAAAGGGATGAATATTGAAACTTCTCTTGTAGCCAAGGGAATCATTAAGCTCAATAAAGATAGTGACAACACAAACAATTCAGGAGATAGAAATAGATTTTGGTACAAAAACAAGAATGTCACTAATGATGGAGTTGTTGATGCAAGAACGGTGAATGCAAATCAACCCCCATTCACAATCAAGAAATTGAGTATTCCTAATAGGTCAACTATGGAAAAAAATCAAACACCAGTGAGCAATGTTACTCAACAGCCGCAATACCAACAACATACTCAACAATACACTCAACAATACACTCAACGATATAATCAACAACAAGGTCAGCAACACAAAACTTTCTGATCAAGGGATGGACCTCCTCGACAGTTTATGCCATTGGGAGAGCCTATTGAGTCAGTAATGAAACAATTAATACAAGCAAAATTTATTAAGTTACCAGATATCAAGGCAGAACCAGTGGTAAAGCTGCATTGGTGGAATAATAATGCATATTGTGAGTACCATCGGTCAAAAGGACATAAAACTGCATCATGTTTTCAATTGAAACATATGATTTAAGACTTGTTAGAGCAAGGAGTAATTGAGGTAGATCCGCCAATGCGACCTCTAACATTGATCATACAATTTTGAAAACTCCTTTGCTTGATCATGACAAGGGTAAAGAATCTTCTTCAAACTCTACCCAAACAACAAATTATGCAAATACTGGTTATAACAATGTCATCAATTGTTTTCGAGCATCAAATGAGTATGTTTCTACCCTAAGAATAAAGGGACAAGATCCTTCTTGCGCAGTCACCACTCGTCGATCCAAAATAGTCCTAAAAGGAGCTCCTGCAGTTCCTCCCAAATCAACTCCTATGAGTCAGTATAATCTCCTAGATTATCTAGGAAATACACCTGCACAAATATCAATCCTTGAGTTGTTGAAAATGACCCCCATGCATTGCGTAGTCCTAGATAAAGCTTTAATTGAGTCCACTGTCCCGACAGACATTGATGTTGACCAATTTCAAGCCCGAATTGGACATCTAGTTGTTTCCCAAAATGTTGCATTTTCTGATAATGATATTTCACCAGATAAGCTCCCTCATAATGATCCTTTACATCTTGAAGTCTTTGTCCATAATTGAAAAATTCGATGAGTCTTGATAGATGGCGGAGTGGGTCTTAATATTTGTACCTTGAGAGTGGTCATTGGCCTTGGTTATACAGAAAATGACATTGATGCTTCTAGAAGAATAACAATCAAAGCATATGATGATGTTGAGCGCCCATCTAAAGGGATAATCACATTACCTATCAGAGTCGGTCTAGTGACAGAAAACACTTTCTTGCAGGTCTTAGACCTCGATCTCCCTTACAATATGATTCTTGGCTGTCCATGGATCCACGCAATGAAAGCAGTTCCATCCACCTATCATCAATGTTTGAAATATCCTTACAATGGAACTGAGATAACAATTTCAAGAGATCCTGATCCATTTCAATTTTGTGCCACTCTAAAGGATTCCCCTCAGCAACAAGTCCCAGTCAATAGAGAGGCCCACTTACATAGTTATGTGGATCCTAATGAATTGTTAGATGCCGTCAAAGGAAAATTGAAGATACAGGACCAAGGATGCGGAGAATATTCAATGGATCAAACATTCCTCATCAGGAATTTACCAATATCTCCAAAATCATATGGCAAACCACATTTTTTGCAAAAGGAACTTAAGGTAGTTATTCAATATCAGCCTCCCACTACATTTACAAGATGGGTGAACTTGACAAAGAAACTTTAGATGATGATGTCATAGATTGGCTTTATAAGGATCCAACTGAGACCCCACCTGTCAGGTTGCTGGTGGAATGGTACGGCAAAGGATTTACTATGCTACAGAAGAAAGGATATGATGGCTGCAGTGGCTTAGGCCCGGACAAGAAGGGAAGGCTAGAACCTGTTATACCCAAGGTGCGACCTCCAACTGTAGGGTTAGGTTTTGTACCATTGCGAATTGGATCCTCATCTACCAAAGTGACCACATGTGGAAAAGGGTGTGACTCTGACAATGAAATAATACCTGAGGATACCCGACCCAAAATTGATTCCAATGAATGGGAGTGGAGTTCTTTTTCTTCTAGCTCCTATGTTCTTGAAAATGTTTTCCTTGACTCTGATGATTTGCCCATGGAAGACAAACATGAAATAACTCCCCCTCCTAAAACATGTCCTAATGCTTGGATAGAGTCATTCTGGGACCCAAGCTCCGAATCAGATATGAGCAATTCAGATAGTGATACCACTGATGTTTACATCTTTACCATCTCAGTCCTCTCTCTCCTTAAAACCGATGATGACATGCCCCTCATCTATCCCCAGCTTATCCAACATGACCAACAAGAACCACTCACATTGGATTGTTTTCAAAATGATGAAGCAATTGCAGAATTCCTTGGACTACGGGAAGGCATACCACAAGGTGATCGTAAGGTAGGATTTGCTATTGATCTAGATTCCACAGCATATTTTGGGGAGTCAACTCCATCTTCCAGTCATCAAAATGAAAAAAGAAAAGTAAAAGTAAAAAATCAAAAGAATAGGTCTTTGAGTGAAAACCGTAAGGCACTCTTTGATCATACAAAAGTAAAAATAAAAGACGTACCTGTGGGTGAAAACCTCTCTGAGGCGCCCAAAGGTGGAAGAGTGGACATACCCCTATCAAGTTAGGATAAATCAACATTGCTTGTGGAAATGACCAAAGAAATCAATTTGGGTACATCTAACAACCCTAAGGTCATTCATTTCGCTACTTCTTTATCAAAATAGGAAAAGATACATTTTGTCAATTTCTTTCTTGAGAAGAAGATCAGCTTTGCATGGTCCTATGCAGATATGCCTGGCCTTGATCCAGAATTAGTCCTTCATCACTTGCCATTAAAAGCAAATGCCAAGCCTGTCAAACAGAAACTTAGAAAGATGTATCCCCAGGTGGCTCTTTTGGTCAAGGTAGAACTAAAAAAATTACTAGATGTGGGCTTTATCAAACCCATTGATTATGCAGACTGGATTTCAAATTTGGTACCAGTTAGCAAAGTAACTAGGGGCATCAGAATCTGTACAGATTTTAGGGATTTCAATAAAGCATGCCCTAAAGATGACTTTCCGCTGCCAAATATAGACATCATAGTTGACATGACTGTTGGATATGAGATGCTCTCATTGATGGATGGTTTCTCCAGCTATAACCAAATTCGCATTGTTCCTGAAGATCAACATAAGACTGCATTCACCTATGCTTGGGGTACCTACTATTGGAATGTGATGCCCTTTGGTCTTAAAAATGCAGGCGCAACATATCAAAGAGTGATGACGACAATTTTCCATGATTTCATGCATAATTTGATGGAGGACTATGTTGATGACTTATTATGCAAATCTGTCACAAGAGATAGTCATCTAGCCATCTTGAGCCCAATCTTTGACCAAATGGAAACTTACAAGCTTAGACTCAATCCAAAGAAGTGTGTCTTTGGTGTCACAGCCGGCAAATTACTAGGGTACATTGTTTCTCACCAAGGCATCGAAGTCGACCCGACCAAGGTTAAAGCAATAATGGATATGCCTCCTCCTTCTAATCTCCATCAACTACGAAGTCTGCAAGGAAAGTTACAGTCAATCCATCGATTTATAGCTCAATTGGCAGACAAATGTCATCCATTCCAGCATCTATTGCATAAAGGAGTTGCTTTTAAATGGACTGAGCAATGTCAATCAGCATTTCAAGCTCTCAAGGACTATTTGCTGTCGCCACCTATTCTATTTCCTCCTATAGAAGGAAAGCCATTTATATTGTATATTTCTGCAACTGAAATGGCACTAGGAGTTCTCTTGGCCCAACAGGATGAGAATGGCAAAGAGCAAGCTATTTATTATATTAGCCGGACACTAGTAGGCTATGAGCTGAATTATTCAACTATTGAATGAGTATGCTTAGTAGTGGTCTTTGCAACATAGAAACTCCGACACTATATGTTAAATCACCAAACACTGCTGGTAGCAAAAATTGATCCCTTGAAATACTTTCTTAGCAGAGTAGCTTTGACGGGTCGCCTAGCAAAGTGGGTTATGATCCTCAGTGAATTTGATATTGAGTACATGGAGCGAAAGGCAATATAAGGACAAGTCATAGCGGATCAACTTGCAGAGGCTCCTATTTATGATGATCATCCCATGTTGATAGATTTTCTGGATGAATCAGTCTTTTCTCTTAGATCTTCTAATGAATGGAAGTTATACTTTGATGGGTCCCATACCAAGTTCGGATCCAGAGTAGGCATATTGTTTGTCACCCCTCAAGGTGATGCTATTCCCAAGTCCTACAGAATAACTTTCCATTGTACCAATAACATTGCAGAATATGAAGCTCTGGTCACAGGACTCCAAGTAGCTGTCCACTGGAACATCACACATTTACAAGTCTATGGATATTCTCAATTAGTCATCCGACAAGTGAATGATGACTACAAAATAAAAGATGAAAAGCTTATTCCCTACAAGAATATGGTAGATTTCTTCAAGACAAAATTCATGGCTATCCATTTCCGTCAAGTTCCAAGAATGCAAAACAAGTCGGCAGATGCGATGGCTACGATCACTTCCATGTTAAATATGCCCCACAATATGGACAAATGTGAATTTTTGGTCGAACAGTTGCTTGTCCCTTCTTTTGACATTCCGACAGTAGATGTGATGTGCGTTCTTGTTGGTCCTAACTCCCCGTGGTACAATGATGTATATCAATATTTGAAATCCCAAACCTTACCACCTAACCTTTCCGCTAACCAACGTCGAGCCGTCATTCGACAGATAGCCAAATATGTCATCATTGCCGACACCCTTTACTGTCATTCCTTTGACCATACCCTCCTCAGGTGTTTGGATTCTGATGAAGCACAAATGGCTTTACACGAGGTTCATGATGGTATATGTGGGGGCCATTTCAATGGTCTGAGCTTAGCCAAAAAGTTGATTCATGCTGGGTATTATTGGCCCACTCTGGAAAAAGATGTTCACGATTTTGTTAAGAAGTGCTACAAATGCTAGATCCATGGAAATTACATTCATGTACCAGCCTAAGAGCTTCATTTTGTCATATCTCTGTGGCCCTTTTCTCAATGGGGATTGGATCTTATTGGCAAGATTCACCCGACATCTGCAAATGGACACAAGTTTATCATTATAGCCATAGAGTATTTTACAAAATGGATCGAGGCTATCCTAATGACCTATATCATTGGTGTGCAAATTTTGAAATTCCTATTGAATTATATCATATGCAGATATGGGGTTCCCCTTGCCATAGTCACAGATAATGGTCGTCCCTTCAAGAATAAAGATGTCAAGGAACTCTATGAAAAGTTTCGTATCCAACACCATTTCTCCAGTCCATACTATCCATAGGGTAATGGTCAAGCCGAAGCATCAAATAAAACCATTATCAAGATCCTGAAAAAGGTTGTCAATGATGCTGGTCGATATTGGCATGTACAGTTGAATCCAACACTATGGGCTTATCACACTTCTATCCACACACCTACTGGCGCAACACCTTATTCCTCGGTGTATGGTGTAGAAGCCATTTTACCCTTGGAAGTGGAGATTCCTTCTTTGCGTGTTTCCTTGCAACATCTGATTGATGATGAGATGCACAGAGTCTCTCGGTTGCATCAGCTTGAGATGTTAGATGAGAAACGTCAGACAACCCTGACACATTTGCAAGCATATCAAAACCATCTCCATCGCTCTTATAATAAGAAGGTCAAAGGGTGACACTTCAAAGTGGGAGATCTGGTTTTAAAGGCAAACCCCAAGAATGCACAATCTACTAACATCATCAAAGGCAAGTTTGAACCTAATTGGGTTGGGCCTTTCATAGTTACTGCAGCCTATGGCTCGGGGGCATATCAACTTGCCACCCCAGAAGGTGAACCTTTGTCCAATCCTGTAAACAACATGCACCTTCGCAAGTACTGGGCATAATTTTCTATCAGGACTTCTTCAAGTATGATCCTGAAAAAATACAAAAATAAAAAATAAAAAAAGCACAAAAAAAAAAAAAGTGAAAAAAAGTAAAAAAACAAAGGAAAAGAACAAAAAAAAAAAGAGTAAAGAAAAATGATTCGCCCTCTAGTGAAAACCTGGCAAACAGGCGCTTTGGGCAAGTACCATGGTGAAAACCTGGCAAATAGCACCATGTGTAAAAATGATCATTGCTCTGTCATCTATCATGACCTCTAACTATGCTTTCTCTCTAAAGATTTATCATGCCTATCCTTGTCCTGACCCAATGTTCTGTTTCAAGCCTGTGATTGGTCAACATCATTGTCTTGCATACTCCGTTTCTTGTGCATATGTTTTGGTCCTGGCTTCTATATATGTCTTTCAGATGTGCATTGGGTGCATTCCCCTTGTCATGATCAATCACTAGAACTTTTGAATTTAAAATGTCCTGAAATAATCCAAAAAAATTGAAAAATGTCCTGAAATAATCTAAAAAAAATCAAATAATGTCATGAAAAAATAATAAAAATCAAATAATGTCCTGAAAAAATCATAAAAAATAAAATAATGTCCTAAAAAAATCCAAAAAAATCAAATAATGTAATGAAAAAATAAAAAAAATTGAAAACTGTCTTTAAAAAAATCATAAAAATCCAATAATGTCCTGAAAAAAATCTCTAAAAATCACATAATGTCCTGAAAAAATCCCTAAAAAAATCAAATAAAGTCTTGAAAAAACAAAACAAAGATGATCCCTTTGTGCATAGACAGATCGCTGAGCATACCTCCAATGACATGCAATCACACATTGTGCTTTAATGGAATCATGTATTAACAGATGACCTTTTTCAATCAAACCAGACATTCAAACTGATCACAATTGTCATATCAATCGAACATTACCACCAATATCATTTGTCCTTGTCACTACTATCATGGGTCTTATACAGGGTGTGGTATATTCGAAACCAGACTATGTCCTATCTTAGATGGAGTACCACATGTCCTGAAACCAGACAGCATGATCGTCCTATCAACACTTTCAACTTTGGACAATGAAGATCAAGATGTTTGTTTGACTTGTTGGAATTAGCGAGTCTTATCATTTATTGATTTATCTTTGATCATGTTCCTATGTTGCTCGATGATGTCACTGAGTGATTTAGAGTGACCGGGATGGTTCATGGTCCTTTTCCTTTCTTTTTTGTTGTGATTGTTGTTTGTGGAATGTTTGTCACAAACTGGGGCAACTATATCATTGGGTGTCTGTGATAAGTACATTCGCTTTGTGAACGTTGCACATACCTTGACCCTTGATGTATGCACCCTAGGATGCCTCACTCATTCCTTGTGTGTGAAGTGTTTGTCTTTTGCAAAAAGGGTTGCGTTTCAGCTCTAGCCTTCAATGCCATGATGCTCTGCATCCATTTTGCTACATTAAATAAAGGTTCTCACCTACAAAGTGCATTAGTGAAAGCAAGTTTTCTTCGTCTCTAACTGTCCTTTGTCTCATTTCTTCTTACTAACATTTCTTCTGTCAGTTCGGGTAGTCAGTTTGGTCTTGTTCTCCGATCTCCAACACATATGCTGCATCCTGCATCCATTTGGTTAGTACATTTGTATTATATCAAACATCACATCAAGCATTTTATCCACTTCATATTATGAATGCATCAAAAACACAAAAAAAAATATATCCACACATGTTCCACAATGGTACATCAACAGTGCATATGTCTAAGTCATAACACATTGCATCCCATTATATCGATGCATATCATATCATATCATATATCAAAATAATATCGGAGTACAAAATTGGACTGTCTGTCCTCAGTATGGCCCGTAGGCTGACTACATAATGTCAACTGTCTGTCATAAGGAGTACGTGCCTTTGTCACTGGGTGCTCCCTCTGTCCTCCTCATCCCTGCCATGTCTTAGAGATGATGTCCCTCCTAGTCCTGGCTGTGGTGGTCTCATAGGTCCACTCACCTCCATGCTACTCAATGACCTCTGAGAACGTGCCCTGCTCTCTGTCCTCGATCGTGCCTGATATGAAGCTACTCTCTGCTCTAGTGGAACTGCACTCTCATATAGTGTCCTCCAATGGTGTATCTCCTCTCCGGTCACCACTAGCATCTGTGCCATCTCACGTGCACTAGCATCCCTAATCGACCCAATATACTCAGTGACTCTTTGTTCTTCTCGTTGTGCTTGAGCTATTGCTATATTTTGAGCTGCTATAAGTCTGGCTATCTCTGCTCTGAACTGATCTTGCTCTATCTTCAAGATGGTATTCTGTCTCTCTAATGTCACAATGTGATCATGCTGACTCGCTATGGTAGCCCTGCACATCTCCATCTCCTCTATCCTAGTTGTCTCCGGCTCTATGGGTATATCCTGCAATGACTCTTGATCAACTAAGTCTGGCTCATAATCATCATCCCCCTCATCATCTCCATCCTCGTCATCCCCGTCATCCTCATCACCACCCTCATCCTCCTCATCCTCCTCATCCTCATCATCTCCCTCCTGTCCAACGAGTGGGAAGTCCTCCTATCTCCTTGGTATCGGAATATCAGGATCTGTCAATGGCACTGGCCATCGTCGTGCAAACCATCACTCATACTCCTCTGTCATCCTGACGTCCACCACATCTAATCTCCAATCCCACTATCTCTGCTGTAGCTATGTGAAGTCAGCATATGCTATGTGTGGCTGAATCATCCTCCCCCACTGACTTGTCTCTCTATGAGATCGAGCAAAGTGTGCAGTCCCTCTAGGTACATCCTACCTCTCTCCAAACTATCATCTCACTCTCTCTGGCAGGTACATCTCAATCACTCTCTGGTGATTCACTAGTCACCCAATCAAGTATCTCTCCTGTCTACAATACAGTAGCTCCTCACTATCATCTGACCATCCAGGGCAATCAAGATATGGCCTCCATATGAACTCTCTCAATCTGTCTAGCTCATGTCGCCAATACAATATGTATCTGAAAGGACCTTGTCTCAGTGCTCCCCCATAGCAGTACACATATGGTTAGTGTGGTAATACCTGTCTCTCTGCAATCAGTCGACATATGGCTATGTGCTCAAATGCCCATACCTGTAACAGTGTGACTCCACAGCTCAAAGTCTGAACTCCCTGATATGCTATCTGATGCAACTAAAAATATAGCATAGCCAATACACATGGTCCCCATGTGTACACCATACCCTCTATCACCATCTGCTCTAGCACTCTTCCCCATCCAATAGGGAATCCATGTCCTCGTCTATCTCCTACTAGTAGGCATGCTATCACCATGGCTATCACCACATATCGCCGATCATACTCTGATGCCATGGTCTCCCAACCAATCTCCCTCTCTACGATATCCAAATCATCTGTGTCGCACTCAAATAATCTACACAACGCGTCTCTCCCTATCACTGGGTCATACTCTATCATCTCCCCATTAATCAAAATGTGGAGGATACGCCATACATCCTCTAGTGTCACAGTTGCCTCTCTAGTCGCCAGATGGAATGAGGAGTTCTTTGAATGCCATCGCTCTGCCAATGCGGTAAGCAGTCCTGTGTTTGCCCTAATCTTGGGCATGAATGTGATATAGTATATTCCAAGTCCTGCTAATGTATCTCTATCTGTGCTCCTGAGTCTATGTCGTAACATGAAGCAGTCAGGTCGGTTCTCCCGCGTGATCAATGGATACTATTGACTCTGCATCACAATTGGGGCACATTTTGTCAGTTTTAGGGTTTTCTCCTACAGGCTGCATTTCCTTATTTCATGTCCAAATCAGGGTGTTTCTAATCTATTTTGACCTATCTTACCCTTATCCCCCCTTTTTGGATCATTCGCATGCTGTTTTTGACCAAAATTGAGGTCCCAGTGAACAACTGCGCCTGTGTGTTGTATCCTACGCTTATGTTGCATTGAACTGTGCCTGTGTAACCTACACAAGCACAGAATACCCTACACAAGCGTAGGATGCGCTCACACAAGCGCAAAAGTCAGTTTCTGCATTCCTTGTGGGCCCCGCAATGTCCCGCAAGTAAGTCAAATTCATAAAATTGACAATATGGGATTTTGAGATACGTACCGCTGCTCCTGCATCATCCAGTTGTCTGTAAGTGTGTACACATTATTTGAGGTGATCTGCCATTAGAATGTTCACCATCTCTCTGCAAGTGTCCTTTTCCAGAGCAACAAATTCTCCTCTTTGGCTAGTGCAAATGAGCTCTTTTCCTTCTCCTTGTCTCATTTATAGATCTTTTTCAGTGCATAGAGGGATGTGCACCCTCTCCATCTTATGCTGGTCGTGGTCTTTTGCACCTTCAATTGCTTTTCCTTTGTGTATCCGATCTCTAATTGTTAGTCCGTTCGATCCTATCATTTCCTATCATTCTTATCGATCAATTGGCCTCTTTTCTGCATGTTTCCGGCCAATTCCTCGAGGGGGCATGCATATGTCATTGTCAGTGTTTGGGGCATTTTCATTATTGTTCTTTGAAACAACACTTAGAATCACATTATCTTAAAGAGGGGCAAAATGTAGATGTCTAAAAATGGTCAACACTTGTGGAGTCATACTTTAACATTTGCGCATTGCCTTATTTTAGGGTTTTGCGTCGCATTAACATTTCTCCTATGTCGCGCACTTGGTCTTTATCATTTGCGAGCATTGAGTCCTTCTTCTACATTCTTCATTTGTCTCGCTTTTAAATTTGGTCTTGTTGATAACAATCTTCAATCATGATTTTGATCGATCTTATCCTGTCGCATCAATGTGCGTGTTCATTTGTCATCATTGTGGACATCGTCAATCCTAATTAGGGTTTTGTCCTCTTATCAATCTTGTCATCATGTGATCAATTTCTCATCAATCATTTTCATTTTCAATATTGTCATCTTGCAATCGATTTGTCATCGATCGTGGTCATTTTCAATCTTGTCATTTTGCAATCTATTTTGTCATCGATCCTTGTCCTCTTGTCAATTTTGTCATTTTGCGATCAATTTGTCATCGATTGTCATCTTTCTCAATCATGTCAATTTGGATCAATTAGTCATTGTTCCTCATCAATTGGCACATTTATCAGTCAAATCATTTATCAAGTCAGAATCATGATCAAATCTAATCGATATCAATTATCTTTCATCAAGACCTAATTGTCATCCTTGCATTTCTAATTCATCTTCTAGGGTTTCATGATTTATTCATTTAATCTTGTTTGTCATTTTCCCTCTAGGATTAATAATTTATTTATTTATCCTAAGTCTTCTCATTGTAATTAAATGTTCATTTAATTGGCTAACTAATTCCTCCCTCTTTTTTGAATTAAATTAATAAATGAAAAATTGTTAATTAATTCACTTAATTCCTAATTTCCTCATTTTCTAATTTCTCCTAATTCCTAATTTTCTAATTTCCTCATTTTCTAATTTCCTAATTTCTAATTCATCTAATTTTCAATTCTCTCCTATTTTTCTCCTAATTTCATGGGAATGACATTTCAATTTGTCATAATTTGTCATATTTGACAATCAATCAATTTTGACATAGTAATTTGTCATAATTATCAATCAATCAATCTTGCATAGAAAGTGTAAATTTGTCATAATTTGTCATGTTTGTCATTCTTGATTTGAAATTTCTATTTGAATCAAATTCATGCTAATCTTTTCATCTCTCCAATTTGTCTATAAATTGGATGAATTTCTTCAATCAAGGTCCCTGGTCGAATCAATCACGCTTCTAGTACCCTTATGTTGTCTTGTCAATCTTGCTTTCACATTAGGTTTATGCACTTGAAGGTGAGATCCACAAACAAAGCTATTTGAAGGAGAAAGAAGGACAATGGAGCCACATGAAGGATACATTCAAGTTTGCAATGGTTTGCGTTTGAATTGATGTCTTGTTTTCATGTCTTTATTAAGTGTTTTTAGGATTGTTATCATTGCATTTTAGTTTTCGTGATTGAACTAGACTAATATTGATTTGCTTTGATGATTTCCACATTTCCTAGCTACACCAAGCTCCCCTTTGACCATTTTCAGCTTCCCCTGAGCCACATAAGGATTGCCTAGATAGATGACACAACTCCCAACTTGTGTCGGAGGTACTCAAAAGTGCTTACCGGTAATGGCTTGGTGAAAATGTCTGCTACTTGTTCACCAGTAGGAACATAATCCATCCTTACCTCCTGTCCTTCAACCTTCTCTTTGAGAAAGTGATACTTGATAGCAATGTGCTTCATTCTGGAATGCATGACTGGATCCTTTTCTATGTTGATAGCACTCGAATTGTCACACCAGATGAGAATAGGATCAACGATGTCCACTTGTATGTCTTTAAGGGCCTGCTTCATCCAAAGCACCTAAGAGCAGCATGTAGCAGAAGAAATATACTCACCTTGAGCAGTAGATAGAGAGACTAAGTCCTGCTTCTTGCTATGCCACGAGACCAACCAGTCACTTAGAAAGAATGCACCACCACTTGTGCTCTTTTTATCATCAATGCATCCTACCCAATCAGCATCATTGTATGCTTCCAAGATAAAATTTCCTTGTTTAGGATACCACAAGCCATAGCTGAGCATTCCTTGTACATATCTAAAAATTCTGCTAACAACATTCATATGTGACTTTTTGGTGTAGCTTGGAATCTGGCCACCATGCACACTGCCTAAACTATATCTGGTCTTGAAGCAGTTAGATACAATAGATTGCCTATCATGGATCTGTACAGAGTCTGATCCACCACCAGTGATTCATCATTCTTGCTCAATTTGTTGTCGGTCACCATGGGGGTACTTACCGGTTTGCAATCTTGTAGTTGGAATTTCTTCAGCACCTCCTTTGCATACTTGACTTGTGAGATAAAGATTCCTTTATCTTGTTGTAATATCTATAGACCAAGGAAGTATGTCAATTCACCAAGCATTGACATCTCAAATTTTGACTGCATTTGATTAGCAAATTGTTTATAGAGAGTGTCCTTGTTCCCTCCAAAGATAATGTCATCAACATACATAACCATAATGATCATGTGGTTCCCATCTTTCTTTATGTACAAATTGCTATCTGCACTCCCCTTTTTGAATCCCTTCTCCTTTAGGTACTGCTCTAATCTTGAATATCATGCTCTAGGAGCTTGCTTTAGACCATACAAGGCCTTCTTCAACCTGCACACAAATGTCTCATCATCATGCAACAAAAACCCTTCCGGTTGCTCCATGTACACTTCTTCTTCAAAATTTCCATTTAGAAAGGTGGATTTTACATCCATTTGGTATACTTTATAACCTTTGTAGGTAGAGAAGGCTAGAAACATTCTAATTGCTTCTAATCTAGCCACCGGTGCAAATGTTTCTTCAAAGTTAATTCCCTCTACCTAAGAGTATCCTTTGCACACTAGTCTAGATTTATGCCTAACAATCTTACCTTCTTCATTCATTTTATTCTTGTATACCCATTTTGTGCCAATGATGTTCTTGTCTTCCGATCTAGGGACTAATCCCCAAGTCTTGTTTTTCTCAATCTATTGTAGTTCTTCTTCCATGGCATCCATCCATTCTTGTCTTTTGCTCGCCTCTTTGAATGTTTTGGGTTCAACTTCAATCATGAGCCATAGGTTGACTTGTTCATCATTCTGAGAAAGTCTTCTTCTAGTTTGCATGCCATCACTCTTATTTCCCAGAATTTTCTCTTTCGAGTGATTCAGCTGTACATATTGGTTGGGGACCTTCTTGGATGCTACCTCTAGTTAGTATCTAATTGAACTTCATCATGTTCATCACCAGAGTCATCATACTGGTTATCCTGTGGTCGACATCCTTTGTGCATATTTTCATCAACTCTTATATGCACACTCTCAACGACTCTTCTTAGTCTTTATCTGTAGCATTTATAGGCTTTGTTGTTAGATGAGTAACCAAGGAAGATTCCTTCATCACTCCTAGAGTCAAAACTTCCTAGACCATCCATATCTTTATTGATAAAGCACTTTCTTCCAAATACTTTGAAATGTTTAATAGATGGCTTTCGTTCATACCATAACTCATAAGGTGCCATTTTGTTGTTTGTTCTTAATTGAACCTGATTCAAAGTATATGCAGTAGTATGAACAACTTCTTTCCAATATGTGTCTGACAGGCTGGACTCATTTAAAATGGTTCTGGCCATCTCCTTGACTGTCATGTTCTTCCTTTCTACCACACCATTTTGTTGTGGTGTTCTAGGAGTAGAGTATTGCCTTCTAATTCCATGTTTTTTACAATAATCTTCAAATTCATTGGATGTGAACTCTCCACCCCTGTCTGATCTTAGGCATTTTAATCTATACCCACTTTCCTTTTCCACCATCTTTCGAAAGATCTTGAATCTTTCAAATTCTTGTGATTTATCTTGTAGGAAGGTGACCCATGTCATTCTTAAGTAGTCATCAATGAAGAGCATAAAGTATGTTTCACTGGCAAGTGCTCTTGTGCGAGTTGGACCACACAAGTCTGTATGCACAATTTCAAGTGGTCTTGAGGTGTTGTGCTCCTTTGTCTTGAAACTCTAGTTTGCTTACCTTTTACACATTCATCACAAAATGTATTTATCAGCTTGATGATGGGTGTAATATTCCTCACACGCCCCTTTTTTCTTACAACAACTAAGTTATCAAAATTTATGTGTCCTAATCTTCGATGCCACAACCAACTTTCATCTACTTGTCCTAACATACATTGAGATTCATAGCATTCCTTCAGATTATAAACATTTCCATCTATTCTCTTTCCTTTTGCCACAACTTTACCATTAGTATCTTTCTTTATCTAGCAACTGGTTGAGTCAAAGGTGAATTTATAACCTTTGTCACAAATATGACTCACACTCAAGAGATTATGCTTTAGGCCTTCCACATAATATACATCATGTGCCTTCAGTTTTCCATCAATGCTTAAAGTTCCTTTTCCCTTTATTTTGATGGAAGAATTATCTCCAAACCTTACTAATCCACCATTCTAGTCTTCAAGTTTAATGAATTTATTTTTGTCACTAGTCATATGGTTTGAACAACCACTATCTACCACCCATAGATTTTTCCTTTCAGCATGCAAGGCAGTCTGTATTATGAGACTTGATTATGCCTTTTCTTTTTCTTTTTAAACCCAAACTGGTTTGATTTCCTTCTTCTTGTCTGCTATTGTATTGAGCTTTGGTTCAATTACCAGCTCTTGATCTGGATTTGTCTTCATCTGATTGACCTTCCTGATTTTGTATAGCTTTGTTGTGTGTCCAAATTCTTGAGAGTTATAGCATTTTACATTTTCATTTGAGGGGACGTTCTTGAAATTATTGTAGGGTACTAGTTTATTCTTCCTACAATCAAAACTCTTATGACCATATCTATTTCACTGATAGCAAACAACATTCATATCCCTGAGTGCATTAAATGGATTACTACTTTCATAACTCATATATGGCTTATTGATTAATCTACAGTCAGCTATTTTTTGCCCAAATTTGTTACACCAGTAATAATAACCATGAAAATTTGAAACATACTGGTTAGGTTGTCTTGGTCTTGAATGGAACTGCCTCATTGGGGGTCTTCCCTTCATGTTGTTGATTCTGGTGAATCCTTCACAGCCAAATCTTGCATTTCTTCTTGGGTCTGTATATTGGTACAAGAAGTGTGGCCTTCGGTTCATTGCTATATATCGATTTGAGTGGCGATTTCTAGCAGCATCTGCATATGTCTTTTTGCCGATATCCTTGCCTACAATGAATGTCTTCTTTTCTTCACCTTTAATTGAAGAGGTGAACATTATTTCTTTGATAGACTTATCTTTGTGATTTGAACTTTGACCTTCTTCAAATCGTAAGCCACCGATGTCTTTGTATTTCTTTTGTTTGCTCAACATTTCGTCCAAGGCCTCAGTGTTGCCTTCATACTTGCTCCTTATTTTTATTTCTTCCTTAATCTCTTCAAGCTCCTTTTTGAGCTTTTCTATTTCTGCTTCTAGCTCTTGATAATCCTTTTCTTTCTTTGTCAAATCAGAGGCTGTAGCTTCACAAATCCTCTTGTTTCCTTCCAGCTGTAGTTTCAAGTCAGATATGGCTTGACTAGACTCATCCAGAGACTACTTCAAGATATCTTGTTCATCTGTTGCAACAAGCTTAACCCTCTTGAGTTCTCTTCTTGTTTTACTCAATTCTTCAATCGCACTAATAAGTTCACTCTCTAGATCCACTTCAGCTTCAATATCCTCTTCTTCCTCATCTTCATCAGTTGGTCTATCAAGTGCCATGAAGAGATTGAATTTTTTGTTGTTCTCATGGTAATCATCTTTTGATGCATTTTCAGCATCTGTTGTGTCATCCTCAATGGTACATAGGCTGTTCTAGTTCTGGTAGCCTCTCCTTCTCTACCGGTAGTCATTCCTTTCTCTATCTTTGCCAGTAGATCCTCTGAACTCTCTTGAATCATCTCCATCGGTTTCTTTGTGAGGACAATTTGTTGCGAAGTGTCTTACCTTTCCACAGTTGAATCAATTAAGTGGTAGCTTTCCTTTGTACTGGCCGGATACTCTTTTGAGCTTCCGAACAAAGTTTGCCACTTCTGCATCAGAGTCTTCACTAGATTCTTTATGAGTAGTAGCTTCTTTTCCCTCTTTGGTGATGTTGAATGCTGCTTCTTTCCTTGAGGAAGTGTCACTGGTTGTTCTCATCTCATAGGTTGTCAGAGAGCCAAATAACTCATCCATTGTAAAAGTCTTCAGATCATTGGTTTCTTCTATGACTGCCACCTTAGTATCATATTTGGGAGTGAGAGATCTAAGTATCTTCTTGACAAGAATCTCATCTACAATATCTTCTCCAAGTCCTCCAATAGTATTCACAGCTGCATCAAATCTGTGAAGATAGTCTGCAATCTTTTCATCATCTTTCATTTTGATGCTTTCAAGTTGACCCCTTAGTGTTTGCATCTTGGCTTCTTTAACTTTTTCAACTCCTTTAAACAACCTCTACAATTTGTCCCATGTCTCCTTTTGTGAAACACAATGCATCACTTTGACAAATTCATTATCGGACAGTCCACTCAAGATAGCATGTTTTTCCTTTGCATTATTCTCATATTCTTTTTTTGCATCCAGATCAGTGGGAGGAGCATTAGGAACAACATACCCATTCTTGACCAACATATACACATCAAAACCAAGAGAGAAAATATAGGTATCCATTCTTCTTCTCTAGAAGGCATAGTTGGACCCATCAAACATGGGGGCTTTTGAGGAAGCAGACTCACTTCTTGCCATTGTGTTCAAAAAGTCTAGAAACTACCCAAGTTTTAAGGATAACCAAGAACCTATTTGATACCAATTATTGAACACAAAATACCATTGAGAGGGGAGTGAATCAGTGGTTTCAAACCTTTCTTTCTCTGCTTTCTGGTCTAACTTTAGAATATCAGCTATTCACTTAATCAGTAAACAATCATACTGGTAATACAAGAAGAAGAGCCAAACAGATCATTCACACAAAAGGAACTCACAACATTATATTTATGAGGAAAACCCAATATGGGAAAAACCTCAATGAGAAAAGCTGCTGGAGACTACTACTCCAATCTAGCCTCAGAGGTAAAACACTGACTTACAAAGATTTAGGGCACCAACCCCTGCACCAAGCTTCAACTTGGCAATTTATATTGAAATACTATTTGAATACAATTAGGGCTTCTTGTTGCAAATGAATTCTGCAACTCTTTGATCAAATAACTCTTTGCTTGTTGACAATCTTCTCTTCTCCACTAAATCTCACACTGCCGGTTATGAGATTTTTGTCTCTGATTCTCAGCCTCTATTACCTTTCTCTCCCTTCTCACACAGTCTCTCAACACACTGTTTCACACTTGGATGCTACCTACTCTGTCACACCTTGCTAGTTAGGCACAACTACACAACTATAGTTCTACCGGTAGAATCCTCTCAGAGGTATGCTAGCTCATGCACATTGCCACTTTCTTAGAGCTCTTTCTATGGCTTGTAATCCTTTTCCTTGCTCACTCTCTCTTTTCTTCTTCTTATTTTCAGCATACTCTCATTCTTTCATGAGCTCTCATTTCTTATTTAGTGATTTCCTGCCAGAATGCAATTCAAATTTCAGAGCGGTTAGGGTTTCCTCTTTCCGACAAGATATTCAATTTTATCTAGTCTAGCTTGTCTTGGATCCATCACCTATCCTTCAAAGATGCATCTGTACATGGTTTGCATTATCCAATGCATATCTGCTGAAAATAGCAATCTCAAACAAGATCTCCTACCTTGAAATCCATCGACACATAAAGACACTTCAGCTGTTTCCTTTTCAAGGATTTCCTGAATCGGATTTCCTTTGTATTGATTTGAGTGCCAGCTACTCCCTGATCTTGCTCTATCATTCCTTCTTTCTCGAGCCACAATCGGTCAGATACAATCCCATGATTTGTGGCACCTTCATTAATGGCGATTATCTATTTCATCGACCCTGTTGATGAGGCTTCACCAACCACAACACGTTTGCCACCTCTGCTCCACATGACATCACAAAGATCAAGACATGGTCCACCAACACACAGATGGTCCAGAAGACACATACTGGTACATCCCTTGGCTGATTGAGGTTTCTTCTCCTAGTAACCGGTAAAGCATACTAAATTGGTAGCACATCTTTACCTCAGAGATTTGTGACAACTCATTCTTTATGCTCACCCTTATGTGATTATCCATCATGTCGGTTGACATCAATGACAACTTAGTGCCAAAATGCCAACAGTTTCTTGCAGGGATAGCTGACTTAGCTTAGCTAATCTTTTTTTTGGTACTCTTAAAAAGAACAACACAATTTTTATCATTTCTATATCAGTTAAAATGAACACTATGTCTCTTGGAGCAACATCTCCAAGTAGTATAGACAATTTTGCGATGAAGGTTTTAAAAAAACTTTTTCTCTCTATATTTTCAAGGTGATAGGAAAATGCTCTCCCCTTAACTGGGTGACCAAAAATCCGGACCCACCTTTTTCATGCTTTGTGTTAATTCTGCATTAGGATAAAACCTTTAGAAGGCCTACCTCCCGAGTAGCCCATAAGGCCAAGTGAGAGGGAACAACTTAAGTGGCAATGACTAAAGCTAAGTAATCCGAGCCATTATAAACAAATGTGTTTGCAATGAAAATTATAAGCAACGAGTGTTACATGTTGTCATAATGAAATTATGCCTCCCTCAGTGCCTATATGGTATGAGAAAATTTGTAGAGCATAACCTCTACAGACTGGGAGACCTCCTTAATGAAGTGGAAAATGCTATTGATTATGACCACTCAAACAGAACCTTGATTAATATCTTTAGGAAATTAGAGACCAATTTGAGTCAGTAACTAGACACTTATACTATCACAATGCAAGGGTGGGGAAGAATTCTCCCCCAAGACACTCACCATATATCTCCCAGGATAACAAGCCAATTGAGGAGCGATCCTCTTTGATTTAATTTTTTGACAAAGGCACAAAAATGGGCACACCTTAGGGTGTGACTGTTGAAATCAGAGATCATTGAAAGGGGAGGGGGTGAATCAGTGATCTACCGATTAATGAGTTTTTTGACCTATCTTTAGACCATCAGAAGCATAAACATAAAATTGAAATTTAGATACACACAAAATAACCAACCACAAAATCATAACACCGATATTTTTACGTGGAAACCCAAATTGGAAAAACCACGGTGGGATTTGAACCCACAATATTATTCTACTATGGCTAGTAGAAAAATAATATTACAATATGGAGAATGCATAGGCATTCAGACACACTTCTTAGAGCTTACTACTCAAATACAATAAGGGCTACAACCCCAGAACACTCACTGCCTTACTGATCAATTACAATGATGAAATACAATGAAATAACTCTAGAATAACATCTAACAATGCCTGGATGAGTTTTGGTTAAGTCCCAAATCTCTGACTATGTCACCTTTGTTGTTCTGTTCTATTCTCTATCTCAATCAGCTACTGAATCAAGAATGCGCAAATGAAACTATGCCAAAATGGTTTCTTGATCACCACTCACTCACATACAATCATACCATGCACCAAAAAGATCTTCTGCACCAGTCTTATATATCCACAATCATAAAATAGATCATTCACCAAGTCGGCCTACTAATGTAACGTGTAGTCATATGTCACCTTGGTCAGATCACCAAAGATAAATGTGGATCACCAAATAGGTGATAAAATGATGTTTGTATGTCGACCCAATCATCCTTTACATGATTCATTACACCGTTGTTGGTGTAAATAATTATTCATGTTGGATATTGTTACACCTTACTTAAGTTTACTTAGGATACTGCATTTCATAGTAGTTTGGGTATGAGACACTTGGGTGTTTGTGCCACATTGGGATAATGTGTGTAGGAGAATTTCCACCTTTTATGGTGTTGATCTTGTTACTACTCTATCATATCCACTTATTATGGAGTGTTAATTCCACCTTTAATGGGTGATCCACCTCATGTGGAATATTTTATTGTTTCTCCTACCTACCCACACCTATTTCCTACCTACCCTTGTTTCTTACTGAGCCACATGTCATGTTTGTGTGCTCACATATCCATATTGCCTTGCCTATACAAGAAGGCTCATCTACATTGTATGGTCAACTATTGAACTATTGATCATCTATCTATTAATGAGAATACAGTTTATTCTTGTTTGAGATTTTGTCTCTACTTTGTACTTTTCATTGAGCTCTTCATCTTGGCAAAATCTCACATGGTATCAGAGCCATTAGAGCGTCATTGATTCATCCTTGAGAGGCATTATTGTGATGTCAAGAGGCAAATCTAAGGAGCAACATCTTTTGGAGGTGTCCTAGACCAGATCCGACCTCGCCATTGCGTCCGAGTGGCCGTTTCAATAAATTTTGACTATAAATTCGGCCTATTTTGGTGAGAGAATTTTTTTCGCCAATTTTGCTATATTTGTACGAATTTCAAATTTTTTTATTTTTTTTTCCGCAAAATTTTTTTCGGAAATATTTTTAAAAAAAAAAAAAATCAATTTTTAGGGGGTCCGCAAACCCCCCCGTGATCCCCATACTGCACATTATTTCTGCAAGGACTTTGATTTCGGGCCCCGCTACTCGTACTCCTTCGGCTCCCACTACAGTCCCGTTCGACCAATATCTGCCGCTGCCGACAGCTTGTCTCCCGGTAGTTGGCAACTTGTCCTTCGGCTCTGTACCACCCCCTGCACTCCGATCGGCATCGACTGCTCCTTTGCCAACCTCTCCGGCTGCCATCATTGACCTACCTACCGATACTAACACCGGCTCGGCTCCTACCGACATCGCCACCAGCGACCAGGCCTCCCACTGGTGTACCTCCCTATAGGCCCCCCCAGGCCCCGCAATCTAGATGCAGCTCTCTTCCCAATGGCAGATCTCTTCCCATTGTCATTGTTGTTCTGTGCTCCTCGCCTCCCGCGCTCCGGTGACCCTACCGGCCACCGGTGATTAGATCTCCTGCTGACAGCCTTCTTCCCGATGACTCTTTGCCTGACCTCCATGCAAATCACGTGGACCCCACTGCCACATGGAGACCCTACCACATGTCACCTACAAATCCTAACAATGCCATCATCTTTGCCATGTCAGTCGTACGATTTTTTGCCATGTCATTCGTCCGTACGGTACGAACACCACGTAAGCGAGGAGGCAAATTTTTTATGATGGCTAGATGACCATCAAATTTAGGTTCATATTTTTTTGACATCATCAATTTTTTGAAATTTTTGCAGGCCCCTCTCATTGAGCTTTTTGATTTTGCAGTTCAACTTCAAATGGCCATATCTTGCTCATTTTTGCTCCTTTTTTGGTGCAATTTTTTTTCAAATGAGATAGAATTTCATGTAATTTCTTGTGGTGGAATTATTTTCTGAATTTTATTGATAGAGTTTTCATAAATATCAGTTTTTGGTGACTGTACCTATCCAATCCTCATTTTTGCAACTTCCAGGACTCCGTTTGGGCTCATACGAACTCCTTTTCAGGTGCCATTTTTTTTGAAAGTGGATAATTTTTGTCTACTCTCGTAATATGCTATAATTTTGCAGCAATTTTGGGTAGAAATTGTACTTTTCGCATATGGTCTTTTTTGGCCAATTTAGCACTTGTATTGCATAGATCTATCTTGCTAGTATTTTGCTTTATAGTTCTCGGCCTATTGGGGTAGTTGTAAAACAAAATCATAAGTCCACCTTTCCATTGTTTACAAGTGGCCTATTGTACACACCACATATAAAGTGCGAATATCATCATTTTTGGGGGGTACTTTCATTGATTGAATTTTGGGGGGGTGTCTCTTGTGCTTTTGTGCTCGTGTTCATTCTTTTTTTTGCTATGGTTTCTTCTAAGTTTCCTCTCTTAACTCCTCATAATTATGCTACTTGAAAAATTTATGCATGGCGTAAATTTATGGAAAACGAACTAACTCATTATATTGATGGAACTATTGTTGCTCCCGCTTATCCTAAGACTGATCCTATTGGTCACTTGGATTGGCTCACGAAAAATATCATGGCAATTGGTACCTTAATAAAGTATGTATCAAATGATGTCATTTTTCATATTGAGAAATGTACTCTAATCAAGGATGCTTGGCAAAAGTTTCAAGACTTGTATGGTCAAGTTGATGAGATTAGGGGATATCAGATTGATAGTGATCTCACCATGTTAGATCCCAAGAACTTTGATACTATACAAGATTATGTCACTAAGGAAAAATATTTGATGGCACAACTCAAGGATTGTGGCATTGATAAGAAGGATACTCAATTGATCTTCAATTTGATGGGCAAGCTTCCACAAGAATATGCAACCTTTGTTTCTAGTTTCCAAACCCATAGGATGATAATGGGTTCAAGCTACACAATGCCTGCATTTGATGCTTTCGCTGAAATGTTGATTATGGAACAAACTAAGTTAATAAGCATGGTCATTCTTAAGGCTTCTAAGTCTCAAGCATTAGTGGAAAATCAAGGGAACAAAGGAAATCAAGGAAAGGATAACTCAAACAAGAAGAAATGGCAATCAAAGCCTAAGGACAAACCACCATCTTCTCCACAACAAGGAGATTCATCCTCTTCCAAGAGGGACAATTCACCAAAGAGAGAGAGACCTACTTGTGCCTATTGTAAAAATTTTGGTCATGAGGAGCATCATTGCCATTCTAAGAAGATTGATGAGCTCACACATATCCTCAAAAATCATAACATTAATTTGCCTAATGTCTACAAGAAGGATGATTCATCAACTTCTACTTCCACACAATCAAAAGGAAAAGGGAAAGCATTCATGGCTTCTACAAGTGGGAAGACTCACTCTTTTCAGATAAGAAAAGGAAAAGCTCTTTGTGGTACTACCAGTCATGATTCAGGGAGATGACTTCTAGATTCAAGGGCTTCTCATCATATGGCATCTTCACAGTTTATGTTCTCTACATTTGAGCCTTGCACCATGCCATAGATTTTGATGGGCAATCATACATACATGGATGTGATTGGAAAGGATCTACTGCCATTGGGGATAACTCCTTCAATGATGTGTTATGTGTACCCCATTTGACAAACAATCTCCTTTCCATCTATCAAATCACACATGGCGCAACTAAGAGAATTGTGGAGTTCACACCTGAGTCAATTTTTATTGGAGACTTGGTGACGAGCTATCATTGCGAATGGGGTGGTTGATCATGCATCTCGATTATACTCCTCTTCTAATTTTGTTGATGATAATGATTTCACATATGATGATTCTTCACATGATGATCACACTTTTTGTGATGATTCAGATTTTGATGAGAACTTTGGGTACTTGAACATGGGGATTCTCACATGTGACCCCATTCTTGAGCCTTGTGTTTCATCTCCTCCTATTGATATCACATCACCTATTGCACTTGATAATGTAGCTAGTGCAGCAGTTTTGCCTTCTTCTGATTCAGTGCAACGGGATATTTCATGTCTTCCAGCTTCAGATTCTTGGGATGATTACTTGATAGACATTGCAGGTTTGTTTGTGGAATCCTACATTTCATATTTGGGAGACATCATTGATGATATTCATCTTATCTTTGATGAAGATGATCCTTCTTTGATTGTTGCAAGGGAACACTTTGAACCTCTTGTTCATTCTCTACATGATCATTCTTTCGAGGTTGACATGATTGTGGATACTTATGTACAACAGTTGGAGGAGGTCTCTTTATGTTTAGAGGAGACATGTGAGTCTTTAGGACTTGTTCTACATTCATCTCCACTAGATCTTGGAGTGCCTTTTTCAGCAGTGTGGGGTAGTTTACTAATTTTTGAGGGGGTATCTTTTAGCATCGACATGGGGACACTTGAGCAGTTTTCAGAGATTCCATTCATCATGACTTTTTTTCCTACATCTTCCCTTCATGATTGGGGAGATTTCATGGACACACCTTTGGTTTTTTTTCTTCCTAAGGGGAGGAATTTTGTTCGATGCTCGTGGAGCAGTTTCTTCATACATCATCAAGCTTCTATCATTGGTACAGATTCTACATTGAGGGGGGGCTTCCTAGCTTCTCTTTTTCTCTCATATAGGGGGGACTTTTTCCTCATATGGGGTTTTGTTCCTCACACACTTCTATGAGAGTTCTCTTGTATAGTTTTCATCTCTCTTTTGGGGGAGGGTTTTTTCCAATTGGGCTTTTCTCTCTTTCCCCGCTTTGTGAGAGATTTCATTGCATTGGTTTGCATGCATTTGCATTTGTACATGGGTACCTAACATGGCCTTGTAGCCGGGACCCATCTTGCATTGCTTAGTTGCATTGTAGACTTAAGTGCATTCCCCTAAGTTGCACTTAAGGGGGGTTGTTGGTGTAAATAATTATTCATGTTGGATATTATTACACCTTACCTAAGTTTACTTAGGATAATGCATTTCATAGTAGTTTGGGTATGAGACACTTGGGTGTTTGTGCCACATTGGGATAGTGTGTGTGGGAGAATTTCCACCCTTTATGGTGTTGATCTTGTTACTACTCTATCATATCCACTTATTGTGGGGTGATAATTCCACCTTTGGTGGGTGATCCACCTCATGTGGAATATTTTATTGTTTCTCCTACCTACCCACACCTATTTCCTACCTACCCTTGTTTCTTATTGAGCCACATGTCATGTTTGTGTACTCACATATCCATATTGCCTTGCCTATACAAGTAGGCTCATCTACATTTTATGGTGAACTATTGAACTATTGATCATCTATATATTGATGAGAATATAGTTTATTATTGTCCTATATTTTGTCTCTACTTTTTACTTTTCATTGAGCTCTTGATCTTGGCAAAATCTCACAACCGCAATGACCAAAAAGATTCCAAACCAAAACCTACTCTACTCAACTTGAAATGTCAGTTAATGGATTACCGGTTAACATCCTCTTCCATATATCAAGATTCGTGGTTATCGGATAGGAATCTCAAGAAGAGTTTCCATCAATGAAAACCCTAAACCATTAATCAAGCATCAACAACCACCGAATGAGTGTCAATTTATCCCCCTTAGACAAAGAATTATGAAACCTATAACATGCTCTATACATTGCACTCTTCTACTATACATTTTTCACCTCTATTCTCCCCCTTTGACAATAATGCCAAAGATGGGGTGTTGTCCAAAACTTATATACAACGATACCTGTTGGAGACTTTACATGTACTTGAAGATATCAACAAAAATGTTCTTCAAAAATCCTAGGTGAGTGTCCCACCCACTCTTGAAGTTATCCAAAACTATAATGAATGCACTAAAAACATATGCGTTAATCTCTACATCCTTTAGTTCAAATGGAATAGGTAGTCCCATAGCCTTCATAAAGTCAACCTTATTGCTCAACATGGTGTCCAATTGGGGGGCAATCAAATTCCGGAGTTCACCAACTCTTCTCAAAATTCTATCCTTATCTGTATTAAGGCTGAAGATCTAATCATTGAGAGCCATTATGTGCGCTTCTACATTGCTAGTTAGGGATACATTAGGATCAAAATACTATGAAACACCCACAAGTTTACCTTGGCAAACACTTATTTGCTTGTCTATGTCTATTGTAAATTTTGGCAAAATTAGACAAGACATATATTTTACCACCTTCTGCCAATACATCTGAAATAGTCTAGAAACCTTTAGTCAATCTTACTCTATCATCTTCTATCATTTTTTGGAATGTTTGCATTCTTACTTCCTTGATTTTATCTAATACACTCTTAGTAGTAAACTTCTCTAAATAATCAAAATTTGTATTTACATTATTAATCAATTGAAGTAATTTACCGAAGGGCCTAGAATTGGGATCTAGTTGCACTCCTGGAACCACCTTCTGCAAAATATCAACAAGCATCAAAATAATCTTTTTGTCTTTGGATTATGATTTGACCAGATCTTGACTAGCCTCAGCTTGAACAACTATTGCAAGAAACAGCTTCTTTGCAGGAGACATTTGTCCAGGATCTAGAGGCCCATCAAGATTGATAAATATTTGGGGTAGAGTCCTTGTGACTTGAGGAGTCCTTCCCTTTATCTACCTTGACATCTCGCACCTTTGAATTGTCTGGTTCCTTTACCTCAGCACCATCCCCTTTATCCAGTGCACTAGTGTTACCACTTGGTGTAGTATCATCCTTTTGAATCTCGAGGACTTCTATAGAACTATATACCATTGAAGGATTCACAGTAGTCTTAGCATCTGTGGTTACATTTCCTTGGTCTTCTGGATGCTCCTTGGTCTGAGTTTCATCCTTTTGATCAGCAGAGACACCTTCCTTTACGTCTGGATGGGAAGTTTGAATTGCATCATTGTACAAGGGGTTGTTCTTCATGATTTTTCTCTAGATACCCTCAGTCTCCTTCCTCACCTCTTCAACCCATCCAATCATCAGCCTATTCACCCTATTTCTACTTTTGAATTCCTTTTTGTTAGCTTCCTCAATGAGCCTTTTGGCTTCATCTTGGGAGACACATCTGCAAACATTAATCAATTCTCTTTCTTTCATTTAAATCAATTTTGCTAATAGTTAGTCTTCTTGCATGAATAATATTCTATAAATCTTTAGGGATACTGCACTTTAATTCAATCAAAGTCTTACTAAAGTTATGCAAGTACAAAACAACAACTTCTTCAACCTTTCTTTGATCTACCTTATCCAAATTTTCATAATATACTCCAGTATTCTTCAAATTTCCATCAACAATTATCTCATCAATCAATTGATCTATTGTTAATGGAGAAACAAATGTATATTTACCTTGCTAATCACTAGATTCAAGATCTTTTTCAAGTTGAGTTCTAATGTTCCTTCCTCTCTTGGGTCTTTTGGTAAGGGTAGGTTCAGATTTAGATTTCTTGTTCTACGATGCTTTGTTGGACTGTGGCTTCCTCACAACCCTTTAAATTCTCCTTTCTTCTTGGCCTTATCTACTTCCTCATCAGATTTGGTCTTAGAGGCCACCAAAGATACAATGACATAGGTTCACTTAGGCTTCTCCTTTTCTGGATGAGCTCTGTCCTGTAGATGGTACGACCAGAGCAGGGGAAAACTTGGCCTCTTTTAGCTTGGCTTGAGATGAAACCGATTCGGCCTTAGGCTTCTTGGCTTCCTCCTTAGCATCCATCTATGCATGTTTCTCCCTGGCATGCTTCACCTCCTCTTGGGTGAATCCCATCTGCACTACCACTTCCTCAACCATCTTAGAAACTTTCCTCTTCCTAGCAGGTGTTGTGAACTGTTTGTGCAACTCTAGGTCTTTTTCCTTAAATGTACCAAATCTTCTGTCTTTCTCATCAACCGACTGATTCAACATATGTTGAGAATAGGCATCTAGGGTAGAAGCATCAACTTCATAACCCATTGGAAGGATACACATATTCCTTGGCTCAACTATTTCCATTAGGCATTGGTCTTTATCAACCATGAAGAAAATTGTTTTCTCATACTTCTCCACTGGCTCTTTTGGGTTTATCTCTCTGCTCTTCATTGTGGCTTGAAAATTTTTACAGTAACCCCATAGAGTGGATATCCTCATTGTGCCATCACCAATCCCCATCATCTCTTCCTTTGTTTGCATAGAAACTGGCTTGTCATAGGCCCATTGGACCTTTCCTTGAACATTGGGGATTTCATTCATGAAATATAGAGCCAATTAGATAATAAGGGTGCCAAAATTAAAGGTGTGCTTCTTGTCTTATTTTATTTTCTTCAAATTGCTCATTAATTCATTCAAGAGATCTGCACATAAGTCATACCTCTTATCTTCTTTCAGCATTAGATAGGCAAAGTATCTTGTTGTACCAGAGACAGAGTTTTGTATGCTTAATTGGTATACTTTATATCCAACCACCATTGATGCAAATTTGATATCATTCTCTAGAATGTCATTTATTGTCATCACTATGCTATCAAACTGAGAACCAGTGGCAAAAATCATAGTGTTGTTTTATATTTTCCTCAAGCTAGGCACTTCACTGGATGCGCTTAGACAAGTCATGACCTAGATTGCTTGCCTAGTGATCTTGTAAGGCTTATCCAACCACATAAATTCATCATGAATTCTGCTAAGTACAAACCAGATCCATTCTTTCTCATCAAATGATAGAAAGTGTATGAACTAAGAGAAACCCTTGTCTTGCAAATGCTGATATTTCGGCTTGAGATTCCTCAAGCTATCTGCCAGATGCTTGTTATACAGGGTCAACATGTTAGCACTGCCAAGTTCATCAAGATCATAGTAGATATATGCCCTAATGTCCTCATTGTGAAGAACGACATAAGGTATAGACGAAAATGCTCTTTCAAGGTCATCCTCGATAGATTTGAAAGGATGTTTCTTGAAAATGGGTCTAGCTCTATCCTTAATTTCCACAACCAGTGGGGTAGAAATTCTAGATGTTGAAGCCATTTAGAACTTAGGGTTTTTCAAAAACTAATAGCTTGAAATGGATAAATACCTTAATTTGTAACTGGGGACAAAAATGCACTCTAGATACACTGTAATCATTGTTAGATCACCAAATTACTTCGCTCTTCTACTCTACACTTTCTCTTGATCGCATTGTGAGAAATAAAGGTTTGAAATGCCTTTTTAACCTTCAAAAACCTAATTTTGCATTGTAATAAATGTTACAACTGATTACCTTGATTTTTCATGGTTTCGCTTACCTAAACATCAATCTTCACTAAATCTTCCAAATAACATCTGCATATATGATTTAAGCCTTCTGCAACCTTCTAGAATCGATTGCAAATCTCCGAAGAGGGGGTTCTTAGAATTTTCATGAAAAGCTCCCCCTAGGGCAAAAAGCCCTAGTTACTGGATGAAGATCCTACACTGGATTCAGGTGCAAATCCACTATCTTCTTTGGATTCATATTTTCTAACCCACATCTTCTCATTCTTCTCTCTGATATCCTCTACCTTTTCCTTACCCTTCTCATCCAATTTGTTCTTGTCTATCGAAGCACTCTTTTTTCTTCCGCAATATTTTGCAATTGACCGGTTTTATTGCATGCATGGCAAACAACATTTTTCATAGGTCTGAAGTTAATCTAATTTGGTCTTATCCTGCATTGGTTAGAGATATGTCCAAACATCCCACAGACATAACATCTCTTGTTTGGAAAATTATTCATTACTGCTCTGCACATATTTGACTTGTGACCAAAATTATTGCATATGAAACACTGACTGCTAAAGGTAGGACCATTGTTCACATTATTCATTTCATTATTCACCCTACTTCTACATTGATTTTCCATATGACCAAATTTATTGTAAGTAAAGTGTCTACCATTGAATTTATGAGCATTAGGTTGTATTACTAGAGGATTATTGCTCTTCTTCTGATTAGGTTTTGCATTGCTTTGTCCAGATTTGGAGGATTCCCCTTTCTCAAATCCAAGTCCTCGCATGTCCTTTCCATGTCTCTGACTTTCCAGCATCTCATCAAGCCTTGTTGAGCTAGTATTGAAGTTGTCTTTGTATTCATTTGCAGTAGCAAGTTCATCTCTTATGGCAACAATATGTCTTCCAAGTTCTTGACCATTATTCTTTGATTGTGTCAATTCAAGCTTCAACTGATCATTCTCATAGGTAAGCCTGAAGCATTCATCTGCTCTTTCCTTCAATGATTGAGTCAAATTATCTTCATTCTTCTTCTGGTCCTCTATCTCCTTAGTCAACTTCATCACAATGGATTTCATTTCATTCTTCAATGCAACATTCTCTCTCTCAAGATTGTCAACTTTGTCCTAATTCTCCATGCATTGATCTTCTTTCTCCTTCAACTTGTCCATCATCTCTTTCCTCTTGTCTCTTGTAGAGTTCACTTGATCCTTCAAGTAATTAATAAATTCTTCAACTACATTTAGGTTTCTCTTTAAGGTGCTAATATCATTTCTTTTTGCATCAAGATCCTTAAGTGCCACACTAAGCTGTCTCTGAAAACCAAAATCCATTGATTCAATCTCTCGAACCTTCCTCAAGTGGTTAGGCTTCCTTAGAGGAACTAGGCTCTGATACCAATTGTTGAAATCAGGGGTCATTGAGAGGGTGGGGGTGAATCGGTGATCTACCAGTTAATGAGTTTTTTTTACTTATCTTTAGACCACCAAAAGTATAAGCATGAAACTGGAATGCATAAACACAAAATAACCAACCACAAAATCATAACACCAAGATTTTTACATGGAAACCCAAATGGGAAAAACCACGGTGGGATTTGAACCCACAATATTATTCTATTATGGCCAATAGAAAAATAATATTACAATATGGGGAATACATGGGCATTCAGGCACACTGCCTAGAGCTCAATGCTCAAATACAATAAGGGCTACAACACTGGAAGGATCACTGCCTTATGTAAGCAATTTTTGTGCCAACCTTAGGAGGGAGAGAAAAGGTCTCATGGGATAAGGTCACACAGGATAAGAGAAACAAGCAACAATGGGGCTCTTCGCTTTCCTCACATGCTTTCAAAGACATCATCCTGACCGCACGAGATAAGAAATAACAGATGTTTTTCCCTTATCCCGCAGGGTAAAATAGAGACTCCAAAGATGATGCGGGATAAGAAAACTCAAAGGCGAGAGGGATTTTTTCTTATCTCACAAGGTTTAAAAGATAACAATAGCACCCCATAGGGGGGAAATGGTGACAAAAGAGATGGCGCGGGATAAGAAATAACAAATCGAAAGGTTTTCTCCTTATCTCATGGGGTTAGAATAATGCATAGGTGATGCCACGGGATAAGTAGAGGACAAAGCGAAAACAAAGAAGGATTATCCCACAAGGATAACACATGATGAGAAAAGGGTCATGAGATAAGAAGAAGAACAATAGGTTTTTTCCTTATCCCATAGGGGTAAAAGTGGAGACAAATGATGCTACGAGATAAGAGAACATAGGGAATGAAAGACTTCCTTATCACACGTGTTCCCGTGGGATAAGGAAATAAAGGCAAACTCAAGGAGTCTTATCCCGCGTGGTAAAATTGAGGTCATGAGAGACCCGTGGGATAAGAAACAAAGCATAAACAAAGAAGCCCTTATCCCATGGAGGACAACATAGAGTAAAAAGGGGTTGCAGAATAAGAATTAACAAAGGCTGAAGGCTTACCATGTTATCCCACGAACGTGAAGCTAGGTAAAGAAAGATGTCGTGGGAAAAGAAAACAAGGAAGACAAAACAAATATGCTTATCTTGTGGGGATAAAAGGAGATGACAGAAGGCTTGCGGGATAAGAGATAATGAAGGCCGATAAAGGAAAACTCAAGGAGGCTTATCTGGTGCGGTATGCAAGGTGGTTGAGTGGTCAAACATAGTAAGTGAAGTGTGGACCCGGGGTGCCATGTTGAACATCTACAACCGTCGGATCTTCATAAAGGCCCAATCCGATGACCATGTTTTAATCTTCCATTGGGCCTGTTGGATTCCTATGTGGAGAGATCTCGCCCATCCATCTTTGTGAAAATCTCTAAGATCGATGGTGGACATTCAAATTTTCGGTGGCCATCAAGAGTTTTGAATGTTCTGTAGGAGGGTGGTTGTCAACCTGATGGTCAAGGACATTTTTTTCTTAGTTGGCACTCGATTTTGGACCCGATCTCACTCCAGTTGTCATATTTTCTCACCATAAATCCAAACATGATGCCTAAAACCAATTTTAGATGCCACCCATTCCTCTTCAAGGAATTTTGAAGACTTTTTGACTCTCCAGGTACACAGAGAGGCATTCAAATATAGGGTTCTCCTTGATTCACAGAGAAATTACTGTTTCTTCTAGAGGTAGAGGATGTTCTCGGAGGCTATTCTAGCATGCTATCAAATTTATCAATTTGATATTCTCTCCTCTTAGATATTTTGTAACCCAACCCTGGTTAGGGTTAGGGTTTCTTGATTGTAATCATCTTAGTTATGCTTGAACTATAAAGGCAAATTTGTAGCTTGTTCTCAGGATCTTCCCCTCTTTTTCTCTTACAATAGTCTATGACTTCTACAACTGTAAATTACCCAACTATAAATTACCTTGCCTTTACATTAATAAAATTAGTCTTCTTTGCCTCTATTAAGTTTTAGCAATTTGTGTAGTGTTACCTCCTTGCTTGAATACATTCTTATTTGTTTTTCTTTAGTTGCAGGTGATTGTGTTGGTTCCTCTGTGGAGGTTGACCATGAACTATCCTACTTCCTCTCCTCATCCTATAGAATTCCAACCTTCACGCTTATTTAGGAGGCTAATTAGAATATAATATTATGCATACCTAGGTAGCTTTATTGATGTTCTGTGTAGTTACATGTGGGGGTAGATCAAATTTCAGTCTAGGTACAAGTCTTATTTCTCTTCTTTCATGCAACCCTTCTCTCTCTCCCTTTTCCCTGTCAGAACATAGGTTAGTTTTATCATTGTTGGGTTGGTCCAACACCTGAATCAAATTGGAAAGGAAGTTGTCCTTCTCCAAAGACTCAACCTCACAACATCACAAGGTCCCACACTTAAGAGGTTGTTTCCATGTTTAACAAGGTTGATGACCAAGATTTATTGGGTCATCAAGGGTGCATACTTTTGTGACAACACCTTATTGATCAATTACAATGATGAAATACAATGAAAGAACTCTAGAATAGCATCTAACAATGCCTGGGTAAGTTTCGGTTAAGTGTCAAATCTTTGACTGTATCACCTCTGTCGTTCTTCTCTGTACTCTATCTCAGTCAGCTACCAGATCAAGAATGTGCACGTGAAACTACACCAAAATAGTTTCTCAATCACCACTCACTTGCATACAATCATACCATGCACCAAAAAGATCTTTTGCATTGGTCTTATATATCTGCAATCGCAAAATAGATCATTCACCAAGTCGGCCTACTACTGTAATGTGCAGTCATATGTCAGCTTGATTGGATCACTAAATAGGTGATAACATGATGTCTCTATGTTGGCCCATTCATCCTATACATGATTCATAACACCACAATCACCAGAAAGATTCTGTACCAAAATAGCTCTACTCAACCTAAAATGCCAGTTAACTAGTTCCCGGTTGACATCTGCTTCCAGATATCAAGATCCATGATTATTAGATAGGAATCTCAAAAATATTTTCCATGAATGACAACCCTAAACCATTAATCAAGCATTAGTAGCCACCAGATGAGTGTCAATTGCCAATAGTGATAGGGTTGTTTGAGCTGATGGAGTATCAATATGTGGGTTATGGTAATATTCATGACTTTTTGACCATAGGAGAGTCTACTTGATGTGCTATTGAATGACCAAAATTTTATCAAAAACAAAATTAAGTTTTGAAAAAGATCTCAACATCCACAAGGGTTTGAAAAAATCTTGTAAACTGTGCTCTTTTTTGGTTATGTTAAATTGTTTTCCATTTCTTTGCTACTGTGTCTTTGTAACATTTTCCAAAAAATCAAACACCTACAACAAGATCAAGTGTCAACATCAACATCAAAATCAAACATTGAAACATTCAAGAAATGGAGAAAATTTTACTATTGGTGATCTTAAGTCCTAGACATTTCATCCATACATATTTTCTTTAGTGTCCTCATATTACACAAAGTCCTTGCACAAGTCCTCACTTCACGTAGAAATATCTTCAATCTTTGTCAAAGATTGCATCCAATTAATCATTGCATCATCACCTATGTCAATCTTAGGATACCTTGGTCTTGCATATCACAATAGGGTACATTAAATTCCACATCTACCATATTAGTTTCAAAATCAACCCTTGCAAAGTCTACATTTTAGTTCATCACTCAATAGAAGTCTTAAGAACATATCCTTTCCATGGGTCTAAAAGGCGACGACAGGCCAGACAATGATCAATTAGAAATAATTGATGGTTTGGATAATCTTGCTTGGGAAGTAAGAATTGACCTTCCACAATATGATGAAGTCAAAGCTATCATAAATTATGAAATTAAAAAATCTGCTCGCCTTGATGCAAAACTAGAAAAAGAAATTAAGGAAAAAAGAAAACAAGAAGAATTTTGACAATTTGTCGAAAAACTTATGGAAGATAGTCCAATTCCTCATTAGAGACCTTAGTAGAGTGTTGTTATTTATAGATTCCATACATACATAGTCAATCCCTACAAAAATATTCTATCTTTATCTATCGTTTTCATTTTAGAGAGTCATAGTGAGTCATAGAGAGTCAAGATCACAAAAATCTAAGATGGATCCAAACAACGACCCTTGTTCAATTACACTTGGAATATGAATTTATCCACTAATCAACAATCACAAGGTAGAAGACTTGCAATATTACCAACAAACAACAAGAGGATTCCTTCCATAGATGAAATCCAACCTAATCTAACACAAGAGGAATTGGAGGTAGCCCAACAAGATCACATGCTTCTCATGGTTTCGAATGCACTCATCCATAATGATAGAGATTGATATCTCGCACTTTTGGTTCAAAACAGGGCCAAGTTACCTCTGGGTGTTGATGTTTCGACAATTTTGCCACTAGGGGTAACATTGACCCAAAATGTGACTCAAGCACCTAGTGTAACACAAAATCAAGAAGCAACAACCTAGACTGCAACCACTTCAGCTCAATCAACAGTTGCATCCTCAAGCACTAGTCTCATATCTCAAACCACACCAAGTGTTACAATGTCAAGCATGTTGAATACTTCAACCCAAGCTACAACAAACATGGCTCAAAACACAATTTTTACAAGTACATCTCAACCTATAGTATCAGTTGCCATTGGATCCACATATAGTGGTCAGAATGTGAGCCAAGGATCAACAAGAATGAATATCTCAAGTTAGCCAAATGTCAATACATAATTTGCATATTTCACACCACCTGGTGGAATTCAAGGCACACAATTACATGGTCAGTCAACATTTCAACAAACTCCAAAGTACTCAAACACTATTCCATTTGTGGGAAATAATTATAGGGCCAACATACCTTTGACCCAAACAAAAATCTTGGCTCAACAAGTAGAGAATATCCAAAAGAAGATGACCAACATGCAAACAGTTAATTACAAGAAGAGCTATACTATGGAGGATCTTTGTCCTTATCCTTTTGATAGGACTTTGTACATGCCACCTTTTCTACCACATTTTGAGAATCCAAGATTCGACAAGTACAGAGGGAAAGGTGATCCAAAGGATCATGTCAAAGAATTCTTCACAACATGTATAGAAGTGGCCCATGAAGGCACATACTTGGTGCACCTATTTCCCAAAAGTCTTGGAGGGACCGCACTAGAATGTGTTTCACATCTACCACCTAAGATTGCTTCATGGGGTGAGTTGCCTGAGTTATTCATCACCAAATTTTCATTCAACATAGACAATCCAGTTACCCTAATGGATCTGTGTGCAACTAGACAAAAGGAAGGTGAAGCATTTGCTACATTCTTGCAAAGGTGGAGATCTCTATACTATAGATGTCTCAATCACATTCTTGAAGTTGAGAAAGTAGACAGTTTTACTGAGAACCTTGTTCCTCAAGTGAAATATCCATTAAAAATGCATGTGTAGGAACTTTCAAAGAAATCACAAAAAAAAGGCATAAAGTGTGAGAAAGGCTTGTTAGAACAAGGAATATTGAAACATCACAAGGATAATAGGCCAGCCATAAATACAAGCAATGAAAATCCAAAGTTTTGGTCTAAAAACAAGAATGTTACAAATGATGGGATTGTAGATGCCCATATTGTTAATAGAGCTCAACCAATGGTATCACTTCAAGGACCAGTTGATTCTTTCAATAGGAATATAATTCAAAACAACAATGCAAATGCCAATATGGTTCAATCAAGAAATCCAAGACCCCCAAAGATCAATGCACCAAAAATAAATTTCACACCATTGGGGGAGCCAATTGAGTCAGCTCTTAAAAATTTGATACAAAATAATGCCATAACTTTTCTAGAGGCTCAACCCTATGAACCTGGTCCATTCAAGCCTCCTTGGTGGAATGACAATGATTTCTGTGAATACCACCATTCCAAAGGCCACAAAATAGCAAGTTGTTACAAACTCAAGAACTTGATACAAGACCTTATTGATTTGGGGGATATCACTGTGGATGCCAATAAAGGATCAGCTAACACAAACCAGACCATATTCAAAGACCCCTTTGTTAAGCATGATAAAGGGAAAGCTTATAGTTCAAATGCACAAATTAACACCACAAACTATACCAATTTTGCATATGACTATGTGATCAACACAATTAGTGTAGGAGATGACATAGTAGCCACAATTATAGTAAATCCAAGGAGCAGAGATTGTGATGTTATCACCCAAAGATCCAAGGTCACATTGAAAGGGGTACCATCAAACCCCCCTCCACCGAAAATAAATTACAATATGGTTGACCAATTGAAAAGGACTCCAGCTCAAATTTCATTGTTTGAGTTGCTTTGCATCTCACTAGCTCATAAGGAAGTCTTAGACAAGGCATTGTAAGAATCTATTGTTGCTAGAGATATAGATGAGAATTTATTTCAATCCATGGTTGGAATCTTGGTGGCTTCTAAGGTAGTATTCACTAAGAAGGATGTACCTACAGATAGGCCTATGCATAATGATCCCCTACACTTAGAAGCTCTTATTCATAGAAATAAGGTTCAAACAGTACTCATAGATGGTGGAGCCAGACTCAATATATACACTTTGCATCTAATCAAAGCTCTAGGTTACTCTAAACATCATATTGATCCTACCAAGAGAATCAATATCAAATCTTATGATGATGAGGAACGCTCCTCCAAGGGAGTAGTAACCTTGATAGTACAAGTAGGACTAGTTACCACATATATCACCTTCCAAGTCTTAGTCAGAGAATTTGGGTACAACATGCTACTAGGATGCCCATGGATACATGCTATGCAAGAAGTTCCATGAAATTTTCACCAATGTGTTAAGTTCCCTTACAATGGCATTGAGATCACCATATAGGGTGATCCAAACCCTTTTCAGCACTGCAATTACCTAAGGGCAAGCACAGATAATGAAGTACCCATCAATTAGGTAGCTCCGCTCCACATGCAAATGGAATCTCTAAAGATTGAAGAAACACCAGCATCATCATCTCGCACACCTACAAGACCCCCTCTTCAAATCAAAGATGAAGGGTGTGGCGAGTATTCATGTTCAGGAACATTGTCAATAGGACAACTATCTCCTAAGTATTTTGGGATAACATTACCAAGTCTAACAAACAAAGATAAAGGGAAGGAAATTGTCTTTTTTTCTAATTCTTACTCTTTTATCAGATGGGGAGAGATTAATCAAGAATCTATAGATGAAGATGTCAATGGATGGCTGTATAAAGAAGAAAATGACACTCCAAATATCAAACTCCCCTTAGAACAATATGGTAATAGTTTCAAGATGTTACAATGACATGGTTATGATGGAACCACAAGCTTGGGAGCATATGCACAAGGCATCATAGAGCCCATATTACCTTTAGATAATCCAAAAAATTGTGGATTAGGGTACACTGGCTTGACAAGAAAAAGAAGAACAACTCAACCAGATACCCCAATAATAACAAGTGAAGATAATGACCTTCAATCATCAAGACCAACCAACACATTACAAATAGTCTTTCAACCAACATCTCATGTCAATACAGTTATGGAAACAAGAATTTCACCTGCATCAAATACTTCCACACCATCATCACCAACTAGCATATTAATAGAAACAAGGATAACACCAAAAAGAGATGGTAATTCAATATTACCCCTATCTCTTATTCAAGCATTCAATGAAGCTTCTATCATAGAAAAAGAACCTACCAGTCAGGATACTCTCCCATTCATCATCAATACAACTAAAAATCTACTTTCTCCAATTCAAGAAATTGATGAATATGAATCAGATAGAGAAACATAGATAGAGAGTATAACTGATTCACATGATTATGAGTTTCTATCTATACACAGTTGCAACATATTTTTAGCATTTAGAGCTTATGACAACCAACCAATTGAGGATGGTGAAATTGAATATAAAGACATACCAATCTACCCACCATTAGTCAAGTATGTTTTTAACAACATAATGTGCTTGATTTCAACAACATCTCCTCCTGTTGAAGAAAGAGATCTTTATCTCATGTATCCTCACCTAATAGACTAGGGGAAAGAAGGGAAACCACAATTAGATTGGTTTCAAAATGATGAAGCTATAGCTGAATTCTTGGGTGCCAGGAATGGACTTCCTTATGATGATCATAAAGCTGGCTTCACCAAAGATCTAGATAGAACTGCATACTTTAGAGAAGCACACTCCTCTTCCAATCCAGATGATGAAAATAAAGGAGAACATATAGTTAACAACAAATTGGACACCCTTCCTATAGAAAAAGAACAATTAACATTACTAGTTAAAGAAACTAAAGAGACCAACATCAGAGATCTTGAAACAGTGCATAAGATACACCTGGCAAAATCTCTGAATCCAATGGAAAAAGAAAAGTTTATTCAATTTTTTACACAAAGGCCAATCAACTTTGCATGGTCTTATTTTGATATGCCAGGGTTAGATCTGTTGGTATGTGTGCAGAGTATGTTGACATGATGATATTGTATGTTGTCATTGATGTCAATATGATGAAGAGTGAACTGGTATATTGAAGTAAGCACTTGCAAGAGAACCAGTATGCCATTGTTAACAAATATATGTGAAAAAGTGAAGCGGTATGTTTTTCCAAGTGAACTGGTATGTTGGAATGTGAACCGGTATATGGAATTTTTTGTATCAAGGTTTCATATGGTATGACTATCAGTTGGTAGTCTTAGCTTCAGGGTTTTCGATTGAAGTGTTCTATGCCTGTGTGATTCAACCGATGACATCGTGTGGTGAGTTAGCATTGTAATGAAGAATAGATTGTGTTGCCACATCACCTTGTGTGCATGAAGGATCTTGCATGAAGGAGATTGATCCTATCTACCTCAGGAATGTGTGAAGTCTTTGTAAATGGTGGAGAACGTGTGATGGGTTATCAGCCTTCAAGAAGTAGTGAAGAACGAATGTTGGAGAACTTTTTAAGATCTGTTCAAGACTATTGTAATCAATGCAATATGATCAACGGTTAGGATTGAACTGACTGAATTGATTAACCTAAATGTTAAGGGTTTAGGGTTTATGCTACCGACCTATCTATTTCCTATAAGGTCAATGTTGTTTTTCATGTTGAGGTTGTTGGCAAATGTTGTGTGTGTATCTAAGTGCAAAGATATGTGATTCTTGCCAGACCAGATAAGAGAATAGATACCTCCAGAGTGTGAGTGTAGAAGGAAGGAACTAAAGCGGATCTGCATTGGCATTGAGTGTTGTTACCAGATCATTGTAATACCTATTGACCTCTAACCACGTCAACAATTGGAAAATCCCTTAACATGGTAGCTTTAACTGGCTTGTTGTAAATCCTTTAACAGGGTCACTCACAATCATTGAGTTCTTAAAATCCTCTAACAAGGTAACCTTTAATAGGGTTTAACCCTTAACCGAGTATTTTAGCCATCCCTTAACCGGCTAATCCCTAATAGGATCGGTTCCTAATAGAACCTATTGTAAAGTCCTTAACCAGACTAGGCTGCTAACAGAGTGGACTTCAAAAGGGTTCAAAGAATAGCTTGTGGGTATTCATCCCCACCATGGTTTTTCCTAGTTGGGTTTCCATGTGAAAAATATGTGTGTTATGTGTGATACTTTTCATGTGATGCTTTGTTATTCTCTGTTAAGCGGTAAAGCATATTGAACCAGTAAGTCTTTACATTTCTATTGAAATATTACTAGTGTATGCATATGGGTGAAGTGGAAATAAGATGTTAGATTGTGTGGAAAACTGAGTTACCAGTTTATGTCTTTCACTGTGTTTAACCAGTAGTAATCTGGTTTAGACCTGTGTTATTGCTTGCTAGTCAAGCACAGTGTTCTCAGTCAAACCAGTAAAAGGAAAAGGGTTTTTCTCAGTACTGATTCACCCCCCCTCTCAGTACCGATTTGGTACTAACTATTCATAATTGATTCATCAATTGGTATCAGAGCATCCTCTAGGTCCTCTGTGTTGTAAGCTTAACCGCTTGAGGTAAAGATCCTACTCTAATGAAGAAGAGGGAAGGTCCAAAGTTCAACAGAGACAACTTTAAAATATGGAAGGATAGAATGAAGATATACATTAGAAGCATGGGTGCTCAAGATTGGAGCTATGTTGAGAATGCTTATGTTATCCCTACCAGTACTCTCACCGATGATCAAAAGAGAGAGATTCAGGAGAATGGGCAAGTCATGGAAGCCCCAATTAGCATTTTATCTAACATTGAGTTTATTGATGTTTAGGACAAAGAGAATCCCAAAGAAGTATGGGATGCCCTTGAGAATATCTATGGAGGTGATGAGCGTGTGAAAAAAGCTAAGGAAGAAAGCCTTAGAGGAAAGTTTGAAGACATGCGGATGGTTGAAGGAGAGACCATTCAACAATATGGAATAAGAATCAAAACTGTTGTTGGAGATATCAAGAGTGCAGGTTTGAGATTCCACTGTTGTTAGCAAAATTTTGAGATCCTTATTACCGGTCTATGTAATAAGGGTTGTTGCTATTCAGGAGTTGAGGTCTATAGACAAGACAAAGGTATACCTGGACTCCATCATTGCAAAGTTAACAACTTATGAGCTAAATAATTATGATGGCAGTATTCATAAGACTGAATCAGCCTTCAGAACATGTGCTGCACCATCTAGAAAAGGCAAAGAAGCTAGTACCAGTGGTGAACCAAGACAAAGTAGAGAAATGGATGATGAGGAGATCCTGATGGAATTTGAAGCTCTTCTTGCCAAGAGACTTCCCAAGGGAACCGATAAATATAGAGGTAAGCTTCCTTTGAAATGCTTTTCTTGTAATTGGATAGGACACATTTCTGTAAACTGCCCTAATGGTGACAATAAGGATAAACTGGAGAGGTTCAAGAAGTTCAAAGGAGGAAACCAAAGAAACTATTTTGTAGCAGTTGATGAAGGTGTCACTGATGAGGAATCAGAAGATGAAGAAAATGAAGATATTGTGTTTGTAGCGGTCAAGGAAGATGTGTCAGACAAGAAGGCTCTTGTCTCTCACTTTGATAATTCCAATGAGTGGATTATTGATAGTGGTTGTTCTCACCATATGACTGGTGACCAGAGTAAGTTTCTATCTTTAGAAGAGTATGACGGTGGTGTGGTTCATTTTGGTAATGATGCACCATGTATGGTAAAAGGTAGAGGGTCCATCTCTCTGAATGGAAGAAGTAGTGCTGACAATTTGTATTGGGTAGAAGGTCTTAGGCACAACCTTTTGAGTGTTGCCCAACTGAATGATAATGGACTCACTCTAGAATTCAAAAATGGAGTGTGCAAAATCAAAGGAAATAATGGTGAACTGATGGCTACCGGTATGCAGACCAAAGGTAACCTATTTTAGCTAAATGCTAATGTTAGTACATGTCTTATGGCTAAGTTTGAGGATAGATGGATATGGCATAGGAGACTCTGCCATGTAAACTTTGACAATATTGTGAAGGCTAGTAAGATCAAGGCAGTTAGAGGATTGCCTATGCTGAGAAAACCAGAAAATCATTTGTATAGAGAGTGTCAACTAGGGAAAATGTCTTCCTCAACCTTCAAAGGTAAACCTTTCACTGCAGACAATTTACTTGATATTGTGCATACTGATTTGTGTGGTCCTATGAAAACTAGGAGTGTGTAGGGAGATAGGTATTTTATGATTTTTACTGATGATTGTTCAAGGATGATGTGGGTCACATTCTTGAAGGACAAATCTAAAGCTTTTGTAAAGTTCAAAGCCTTTAGAGCACTTGTAGAAAAAGAAAGCAGTAAGAGGATTAAGTTCTTAAGAACTGATCAAGGAGGAGAATTCATTTCCGGTGAATTCAACAAATACTGTGAAGAGAATGGCATCAAGAGGCAACTATCTGCCCCATGGTCTCCATAGCAGAATGGCCTAGCAGAAAGAAACAATCGGACTGTGGTTGAAGCAACTAGAACTATGTTGATCCAAGGAAAGGTTGCTCATACCTTTTGGAGAGAAGCGGTGAGCACTGTAGTCTACACAATGAACCGGGTACTCATCAAAAAGGGTAAGGATAAAACACCTTATGAGTATTGGACCGGTAAGACATCAGTGGTAAGATACTTCAAAGTGTTTGGTAGTAGATGTTATATCAAGAGGAGTGAACATCAGAGAAAGTTTGATGCTAAAAGTGATGAGGGAATATTCCTAGGGTATTCCACAAAGAGCAAAGCTCTCAAATGTTTCAACAATAGGACTCAGAGAATTGTTGAAAGTATCAATGTTAGAGTTGATGAAACCTCTGAGAAATCTGAGGAAACCGACAGTGAGCAAGTAGGAGATGAACCGATAGTAACCTTCTGGGAACCAGTTGCAAAATAGCCAAGCACCAGTAATAGTGCTCCTACACCAGTGGATGCTGATGCTGCTGAAGATGAGGATAAAGAAGAAAAGTAAGAGGAAGCAACTAAGATCATTCCTAGTTATGTAAAACTGAATCATGATCCAAAGTAGATCATAGGAGACAAAGATGCAGGAATTCTTACAAGAAGAAAGATCAGAGAAAAATCTTGCATGATCTCAAATTTGAGCCTAAAACATTCAGAGAGGCACATAAAGATGAAGACTAGATCAAGGCAATGGAAGAGGAACTTGACCAGATAGAAAATAATGGTACATGGTCTTTGGTACCCAGACCAGAGCATAAAAATGTCATTAGCACCAAATGGGTTTTCAAAAATAAGCTGAATGAAGATGGATTAGTGGTTAGAAACAAAGCCAAATTGGTATGTAAAGGATATGCCCAAGAAGAAGGAGAAGACTATGGAGAAACCTTTGCTCTAGTAGCCAGATTGGAAGGAGTTCTTATGCTTCTTGCATATGCAGCATTCAAGGGATTCAAAGTATATCAAATGGATGTAAAGTCTACATTCCTGAATGAAATACTAGAAGAGGAGGTGTATATAGAGCAACCAGATGGGTTTGCCCTATTAGAAGACAGTGACATGGTGTGTAGGCTACATAAGGCCTCGTATGGACTAAAGTAGACACCTAGAGCATGGTATGAATGCTTGCACTCCCATCTTGTCAAGATTGGATTTGAGAGAACAAGTGAGGATAGTGGTATCTATCTGAAGTTAGGAGATCAGATTCTGATCTGTGAGGTATTTGTTGATGACATAATATTTGGAGGAGATGACAAGATGAGTCATGATTTTATAGATGAGATAAAAAAGGAGTTTGAGATGTCACTTATAGGGGAGATTAAGTTCTTCATTGGACTATAGATTCAACAAATGAAAGATGGAATCTTTATCACTCAATCCATATATGTCAAAGAGGTGTTGAAGACCTTTAGCATGGAAGACAACAAACCGGTTGGTACACCGATGGTGACCAGTTGTAAATTATCCAAAGAGGATGACTCGGGGTTGGTAAATGAGAAGGAATACCGATCAAAGATTAGTAAATTACACTATGTAGTACATAGAAGACCAGACATTGCACATGCAGTGGGCATTGCTGCATGGTTCCAGAAAAGCCCAAGAGAATCCCACTTGGTAGAAGTCAAGCAGATTCTGAGATATCTGAAGGGAACCATTGACTATGGATTATGGTATGCATATAGTAATGATTTCAACCTGAAAGTATTTACAGATGCTGATTGGGCTGGTAATGTGGATGACCAAAAGAGCACAACTAGTGGTGCATTCTTTCTTGGTGAAAGACTAGTCTCATGGATGAGTAAGAAACAGAGTTGTATCTCTCAATTTATAGCAGAAGCGAAGTATGTTGCAGCATTTATGAATTGCACCCAGACAATTTGGATGAAGCATGTATTAAATGGCTTCAAAGTTCTTGTATCTGAACCGGTAAGTATATTTTATGACAACACAAGTGTGATTAACATCTCCAAGAATCCGGTTTTACATTCTAGAACCAAGCACTTTGAGCTTAAGTATCATTTCTTAAGGGAAAAGGTTCAGAACAAAGAAGTTGTACTGGAACATATTTCTAGTAAGGAGCAGTTAGCAGACATATTCACCAAGCCTCTACCGAAGGCTACCTTTACCTATTTGAGAGGTGAATTAGGGGTGCTTCCCCTTCAAGAGGTGAACTAAAGGTGTGTGCTCCACATTAGTCAGGACTTACATTCATATATTTTTCTCAGGATTGGTGTGTTGAAGGATGCTACTTCTTGTTGGTATTTTGGTATGGTTTTGTCATTGATGTCAACACCTACTAACATTCATCAACTCTTGCACTTTGGAGAATCAGCAACATTCACCGACAAACAAATGACTTATGTATAGTCACCGGTATCTAGTACACCGGCAGGATATAATGATCATTGACACTTGGAATGGCATGGAAAACACTTGGTTGTGTCGAAGAAATCATTTGGACACTTTGTCTTGGATATTTGTTTATTGGCATATTCGTATTTGCATATTTGCTATTATCAGCAAATAGCTCCAGGTTATACATTGGCAGGATTATCTTTTCCTGATCAGCATGGCACACTATGGAGATGATTTATTATTGTTGTAAATGCATCAAGCTAACATGTTGTATCAGTCATTACATCAGATATTGTTTTAATTGTAAATTGATTTTATTGTAATATCTTTTAGAGATGACCTACTAAAATTGGTCCTAGGTTATGATATAAATGTAAGATCTTATTTATAAGATCGGATGTGGAATGTGAAGAAGAATTGTGTGAAGGTATATGCGAGAATAAGTAGAGCTATACACACAGACATCATTTAAAGGTGAAGCAAGGTTTTTGTGAAAGCATATCAGAACTACACCGGTACTGAATCCAACATATGAAGATGCTATTTTGAGCAGTACATCCTTATTGGATTTAACCATCCAATTGTAGTCAGTGTGACTCCTATTTTGTGTTTGAGCAGTGAGCTTTAGACGCTTGGCCTTTCTGCATGTGCAGACCCCATTTGTATACACTTACTATCTGCAGTAGTATCATCTGATTGTGGGTAAGGTTTCCCACCATGGTTTTTCACCTCACAAGGTTTCCATGTACAATTATTGGTGTTATGTGTTGTGTATGACTTTGTCTTTTTGTTTCATGCATTAATCTTTATCGGTATTGCAATTAACTGATAAAACTGTCAACCGGTATAAAAGACTAGTTTACTGGTATTCAGCATTAACTTCGTTAAGTTGTTTTTGGTTTGAATTTATTTGACAACTGATTCACCCCCCCTCTCAATTGTCTCTAGGACCTAACAATTGGTATAAGAGCTTAGTCCTCTTTTGTAGAAGTTTAACAACTTGAGGAGATCCAATGTCTACTAACTATTTCAGAAAGGATAGTCCTAAACTTGATGGAACCAACTATGGCATATGGAAGATCAGAATGGAGACACATCTAAATTGTATTGGAAAGGACATTTGGGATGTTACAAAGAATGGCTATATTGCTCCTACTCAAAGTCATCCTAATCCACCTAACTTGGCTAAAGATGAGGAAAATAACTGCAAAGCAAGAGAAGCGCTTTTGAGCGCATTAACAGATCAACAAATCATGGGATTATCAGATAGATCCACTGCTAAAGATATTTGGGATCATTTGGAAACACTAAATGAAGGAGATTCCACAGTAAAAATTGCAAAACTTGAAAGCTTCCGGGTCAGGTATGAAAATCTGAAAATGGAAGAAGATGAAAGGATTTTTTCTTTTATGGAAAGAGTTAATGAAATTGTTTTGGGTATTAAATGTTGTGGAGGAACCTTAAGTGAAGATGAAATTGTTTCAAAAGTTTTAAGAGGATTGCCACCGGCATATAAAATGAAGGTTACTGCTATAAATGAGTTAAGAACAATTCCTAATACATTAGTAACTAGGGATACATTGATTGGAAAACCCTCAGCTTTTGAAATTGAGGAATTTGGTCTTGTTGCTACTATAAAGATGGATTTAGCTTTTAAGGCATCAACACCATCTGCACCATCATTTGACAAATCTGATTGGAAAGCCTTTTATGCAAGAGAACATGAGGAAAGCAGGAGAGAAAATGAAGAACTTGAAGAACTTGAAGCACTATTTGCAAGGAAAATGCCTAAAGATCCAGTTGGAAGTAAGTATGAAGGTAAAGCACCCTTTAAATGCTTTAACTGTAATAACATCGGTCATATGGCTTCTAGATGCCCTAATAGACATGCTAGACTAAGAGAAGAAGCTAGAAGAGCATACAAGCCTAACCCTGAATATCGGAGATACAGATTTAAGAGGAATAAAGACAAATCTTGTTATCTTATTGATGAAGGAGTGACTGATGATTCTGATGAGGATCTGACAGACAATGGATGAGTTTTTGTTGCTATAACATAAGACCAACCGACACCTACCATTCAACCGGTAGAGCAAGCCCTGGTAGCTAAAGTTGAAGTAAAGGATGAATGTATCATTGATTCAGGATGCACACATCATATGACTGGAGATAAAAGTAAATTCTTGAACTTTCAAGAATATAATGGAGGCTTAGTGAGATTTGGAGATGATAAAGCTTGTTTGATCAAAGGTAAAGGTACAATATCTCTTGATGGTAAGAATAATACTGACAATGTTTACTATGTTGAAGGTTTAAAGCATAATCTTTTAAGTGTTGGTCAATTAGTTGAAAAAGGATTTCAGTTACAATTCAAAAATGGAAAATGCAAAATCATGAATAGAACTAGTTTGGAAATTGCAACCAGTAATCAAACTAGAGGTAATATATTTCATTTGAAGAACAGTGAAAAGACATGCTTGATTGAACATATTGATGAAAGCTGGCTATGGCATAAGAGACTCTGTCATGTAAACTTTGATTGCATGGTAAAAATCAGTACTACTAAGGCAGTTAGAGATTTACCTAAAATTGTCAAACCTCACAATACAGTATGTAAGGAATGTCAATTTGGAAAACAAGTTAGAGCTACTTTTAAAAGTATTCAAAAAATCAAATAATGCTCTTGACTTAATCCATACTGATTTATGTGGTCTAGCTAGAACTAAAAGTTTGCAAGGTGATATATATTTCATGCTAATCATTGATGACTACTCTAGAATGTGTTGGGTTACTTTTCTTAGAGAAAAAACAAAAGCACTTGGAAAGTTCAAATTGTTCAAAGCAATGGTAGAAAATGAAACTGGTAAGAAAATCAAATCTCTGAGATCAGATCAAGGAGGAGAATTTACATCTAAGGAATTTAATACATTCTGTGAAGTGAATAAAATCAAAAGACAGCTATCAGCACCCCGGACACCATAGCAGAATGGAGTTGTTGAAAGGAAAAACAAAACTATCTTGGATGCAGCAAGAAGTATGTTATCAGAATCAAATCTACCACATGTGTATTGGAGAGAGGCAGTAAGTACAATGGTCTATACATTCAACAAAGTTCACATCAAAGGTGAAACCGGTAAGACCCCTCATGAACTATGGTTTGGTATTACTCCTACTCTTAAATATTTCAGAATATTTGGAAGTAAATGCTATATTAGAAAAGATGAGTATATTGGGAAATTTGATCCTAGAAGTGATGAAGGAATATTTCTTGGTTATTCATCTAAGAGTAAGGCATATAGATGTTTTAACAAAAGATTGCAGAAAATTGTTGAGAGTACAAATGTGAAGATTGATGAACAATTCAGAGGAACTTCAAGGTATATAGATTCTTAACCGGCAACATAAATTTTGACAAATGAACCTAAATTGAACCCACCAGTATAGAATGAAGATCCAATTACACCAGTATCGTCTGAAAATTCCACTGTAACTGAGGAACAATAGCAAACAAAGACACCTCGGCATGTAAGACTGAATCATTCTGAAGATCAGATAATTGGAAACAAATATAAAGGAGTTATGACAAGAGGAAGATTGGCAAATGAAGAGGTATGTCTTATTTCTCAAATTGAACCATCATCAATTAATGAGGCATGTGAAGATAAACACTAGATTAAAGCTATGGAAGAAGAATTAGAGAAAATTGAGAAAAATAACACTTGGACATTAGTTCCCTGGCCTAAAGATAAAAATGTAATTGGAACCAAATGGGTATTCAGAAACAAACTTAATAAAGATGGTAAGGTTATCATAAATAAAGCAAGACTAGTGTGTAAGGGATATTCTCAGAAAGAGGGAATTGATTATAATGAGACCTTTGCACTAATAGCTAGAATTGAGGAAGTCAGATTATTTTTGGCTTTTGCAGCACATAAGAACTACAAAGTATATCAAATGGATATTAAATGTGCATTTCTGAATGGAGATCTTGATGAAGAAGTTTACATTGAACAACCTGATGGATTTTCTTTGACAGATAACAAAGATATGGTTTGCAGGTTAAGGAAAGCTCTGTATGGGTTGAAGCAAGCTCCAAGAGCTTGGTATGCAAGATTGGATAAGTATCTTTTAAAGATTGGTTTTTGTAAAGGTAATGTTGATAGCAACTTATAGTATAAAGTGACTAATGATGACATCTTGGTTATAGAAGTTTTTGTTGATGATATAGTCTTTGGAGGAGAAGATGGATTATGTAAATAATTTTCTATTGAAATGCAACAAGAATTTGAAATGTCTATGATTGGAGAAATAAAATTCTTTTTAGGATTGCAGATTTCATAGACTGATAAAGGTATATTCTAGAGTCAATCCAAGTACTTGAAAGAGTTATTAAAGAAATTTGGGATGGAGAACTCTAAACCGGTAAGCACACCTATGACTACAAATGACAAATTATCACAAAGGGATGACCTATTAATCTGACTAGATACAAATCTATGATAGGAGGTTTACTATATTTGACACAAACAAGACCTGATATCATGAATGTTGTATGTATTGTTTCAAGATTTTAGAGTAATCCTAGAGAAAATCATGAATCAACAGTAAAAAAGATTTTTCGGTACTTGCAAGGCACAACAAATCTTGGATTATGGTATCCTAGAGATGAAAACTTTGAATTATGTGCATACACATATGCAAATTGGGCAGGAGATGTGGATGATAGAAAAAGCACCACCGACAGAGCATTTTTTCTTGAAAACAGACTAGTTTCTTGGTTGAGTAAGAAACAAAGTTGTACATCCTTATCAACAGCAGAATCAGAATATGTTGTAGCAAACTAATTGTACACAGGTACTATGGCTTAAACAAATGTTGAAAGACATAAAGGTAAAATGCAAGGAACCTATAACTATCTATTGTGATAACACTATAGCAATTGATATATCTAAGAATCCGATACTACATTTTAAAACCAAACATGTTTCTATCAAACTGAATTTTCTAAGGGAGAATGTTGAAGCAAAAGAAATAAAACTGGTTTATGTGAATACTAAAGAGAAGATTGCAGATATTTTCACTAAACCTCTGTCTAAGGAGAATTTTGAATATCTTAGAGATCAGCTTGGGGTCATACCCCCACCATTAAATACTTAGGAAGTTGATGTTTGTCATCAATCGACAGAATTAACAGAGAAATCTTTTACTTTGGCTTTGATGAGGAAGCTACTTCTCAGGGGGAGTAGTTGGTATACTGAATTGGTTGGTATTTTGTATCTGAAAAAAGTTTTACTTTGACAATTGATGTCAAAGGGGGAGAGATTGGTATGGAAAAACACAAGGAAACACATGTCACTCTTAGGAGGAGAGATTGTTACTTTGGGAGAGATTATTTATATCTGAATTTTTGATTTCTGGTTATGATCTCTTTTGGGAGATTGTTGGCTTTTGGTATTTGGCATTTCTATTTTGGCACTTTGATGGCTTTTCCATCTTGTGTTGCCATCAATGCCAAAGGGGGAGATTGTTGGTATTTTGGTATGGTTTTGTCATTGATGTCAACACCTATTAACACTCATCAACTCTGGCACTTCGGAGAATCAGCAACATTCACCGACAAACAAATGACTTATGTACAGTCACCAGTATCTGGTACACCGATAGGATATAATGATCATTGACACTTGGAATGGCATGGAAAACACTTGGTTATGTTGAAGACATCATTTGGACACTTTGTCTTGGAGATTTGTTTATTGGCATATTCGTATTTGCATATTTGCTATTACCAACAAATAGCTCCAAGTTATACACCAATAGGATTATCTTTTCCAGATCAGCATGGAACGCTATGCAAATGATTTATTATTGTTGTAGATTCATCAAGCCGACATGTTGTATCAGTTATTACATTAGATATTGTTTTAATTGTAAATGGATTTTATTGTAGTATCCTTTAGAGCCGACCTACTAAAATTTGTCCTAGGTTATGATATAAATGTAATATCTTAGTTGTAAGATCAGATGTGGAATGCGAAGAAGAATTGTGTGAAGGTATATGCGAGAATAAGCAGAGCTATACACGTAGACATCATTTGAAGGTGAAGCAAGGTTTTTGTGAAAGCATATCAGAACTACACCGGTACTGAATCTAGCATATGAAGATGCTATTTTGAGCAGTACATCCTTATTAGATTTAACCATCGAATTGTAGTCAGTGTGACTCCTATTTTGTGTTTGAGCAGTGAGCTCTAGGTGCTTGGCCTTTCTGCATGTGTAGACCCCATTTGTATACACTTACTATCTACAGTAGTATCATCTGATTGTGGGTAAGGTTTCCCATCATGGTTTTTCCCCTTACAGGGTTTCCCCATACAATTATTGGTGTTATGTGTTGTGGATGACTTTGTCTTTTTGTTTCATGCATTAATATTTACCGGTATTGCAATTAACTGATAAAACTATAAACCGGTATAAAAGACTGGTTTACCGGTATTCAACATTAAGTTGGTTAAGTTGTTTTTGCTTTGAATTTATTTGACAATTGATTCACCCCCCCCTCTCAGTTGTCTTCGGGACCTAACACTCCTTAGGGGGAGCAGCATAGTAGAACATACATGCTTATGCTTCACTTTGGCATTGTTGTCAAAGGGGGAGAAGATGTGAAGAGGAGAAGATATATGTAGTATTGGGGGAGAAGATGTGAAGCTCAGAGATATCTTTGTATATTGCCATCAATGCCAAAGGGGGAGATTGTTGGTGTGTGTGCAGAGTATGTTGACATGATGATATTGTATGTTGTCATTGATGTCAATATGATGAAGAGTGAACTGGTATATTGAAGTAAGCACTTGCAAGAGAACCAGTATGACATATGTGAAAAAGTAAAGCAATATGTTTGTCCAAGTGAGCCGGTATGTTGGAATGTGAACCGATAAATGGAATGTTTTATATCAAGGTTTCATATGGTATGACTATCGGTTGGTAGTCTTAGCTTCAGGGTTTCCGGTTGAAGTGTTCTATGCCTGTGTGATTCAACCGATGACATCATGTGATGAGTTAGCACTGTAATGAAGAATAGATTGTGTTGCCACTTTAGCCTTGTGAACATGAAGGATCATGCATGAAGAAGATTGATCCTATCTACCTTGGGAATGTGCAAAGTCTCTGTAAATGGTGGAGAATGTGTGATGGGTTATCAACCTCCAAGAAGTGGTGAAGAACGAACGTTGGAGAACGTCTAGGGATCTATTCAAGACTATTGTAATCAATGCAATATGATCAACGGTTAGGATTGAATCGACTGAATTTCTTAACCTAAATTTTTAGGGTTTAGGGTTTATGCTACCGACCTATCTATTTCCTATAAGGTCGATGTTTTTTTTCATGTTGAGGTTGTTGGCAAATGCTGTGTGTGTATCTAAGTGCAAAGATACGTGATTCTTGCTAGACTAGACAAGAGAATAGATACTTGCAGAGTGAGAGTGTAGAAGGAAGGAGCTAAAGTAGATTTGCATTGACATTGAGTGTTGTTACCAGATCATTGTTATACCTGTTGACCTCTAACCACTTCAATAGTTGGAAAATCCCTTAACAGGGTAGCTTTAATTGGCTTGTTGTAAATCCTTTAACAGGGTGACTCATAATCATTGAGTTCTTAAAATCCTCTAACAAGGCAACCTTTAACAGAGTTTAACCCTTAACTAGGTATTTTATCCATCCTTTAACCGGGTGATCCCTAGCAGGATCGGTTCCTTAAAAAACCTATTGTAAAGTCGTTAACCCGACTAGGCTCCTAACAGAGGGGACTTCAAAAGGGTTCAAAGAACAACTTGTGGGTATTAATCCCCACCGTGGTTTTTCCCAATTGGGTTTCCATGTGAAAAATATGTGTGTTATGTGTGATACTTTTCATGTAATGCTTTGTTATTCTCTGTTAAGCAGTAAAGCATGTTGAACCAGTAAGTCTTTACATTTCTGTTGAAATATTACTAGTGTATGCATATGGGTGAAGTGGAAATAAGATGTTAGATTGTGTGGAAAGCTGAGTTACCAGTTTATGTCTTTCATTGTGTTTAACCAGTAGTAATCTAGTTTAGACCTATGTTATTGCTTGCCAGTCAAGTGCAGTGTTCTCATTCAAACCAGTAAAAGGAAAACTATTTTTCTCAGTACTGATTCGGTTCTAACTATTCATCATTGATTCATCAAGATCCTGAGTTAGTAGTGTATCATCTGCTATTACTTCTAGGAGTGAAACCATACAAGAAGAAGCTCAAGAAGATGCATCCTCATATAGCTCAGTTGGTCAAAATTGAATTACAGAAATTGTTAGATGTGGGTTTCATCAGACCCATAGACTATGTAGAATGGATCTCAAATCTAGTCCTAGTAACGAAGCATATTGGAGGTATCAGAATTTGGACCGACTTCAGGGATCTCAACAAGGCCTGCCCAAAGGATGATTTTCCACTCCCTAACATAGACATGATAGTGGACTTGATAGATGGGAATGAAATTCTATCACTCATGGATGGTTTTTCTGGTTATAATCAAATCAAGATTGCATCAGAAGACCAACATAAAATAGATTTCACTTGTCTGTGGAGAACATATTGCTGGAATGTGATGTCGTTCGGCCTAAAAAATGATAGTGCTACTTATTAGAGAGAAATGACCACCTTGTTTCATGACATGATACACAAAATTATGGAAGACTATGTAGATGATTTACTGGCTAAATCCACAACAAGAGATGATCATTTGGATGTCTTAGCTAAAATATTTGATAGACTTGAGAAATACAGTGTCCATCTCAATCCCAAAAAAGTATGTGTTTGGACTAACATCTAGTAAACTCTTGGGATTCATTGTATCAAATTGTGGCATAGAAATGGATCCAGAAAAGGTCAAAGCTATACTAGACATTCCACCACCCACCACACTCAAACAATTAAAAAGTCTACAAGGGAGACTACAATCCACTAAAATATTTGATATACTTGAGCAATACAGTGTCCATCTCAATCCCAAAAAAGTGTGTGTTTGGACTAACATCTGGTAAACTCTTGGGATTCATTGTATCAAATTGTGGCATAGAAATAGATCTAGAAAAGGTCAAATCTATACTATACATTCCACCACCCACAACACTTAAACAATTAAAAAGTCTACAAGGGAGACTACAATCCATAAGACGCTTCATTGCATAAATGGTAATAAAGTGCCAACCATTTCAACATCTTTTGAAGAAAGGTGTCACATTCAAATGGACAAAACAATGCCAAGAAGCATTTCAAACATTGAAAGAATGTGTTTTGTCCACACTAGTCTTGGTTCCACAAGCACATGGGAAATCATTACTCTTGTACATATCTACAACAAATTCCTCTTAAGGTGCTCTTCTAGAACAATATGATGAGCAAGGAAAAGAGAGAGCTTTCGACTACATTAGTAGAATGCTCATAGGATATGAACACAACTACACACCAATAGAATGAGCATGTCTCATAGTGATCTTTGCATCTTAGAAGCTAAGACAATATATGTTGAGTCATAAAGTTCACCTCATTGTACATTTTGATCCACTCAAGTACTTGTTGATTAGAGAAACATTAACTATAAAACTTTCCAAGTGGATCATGATACTAAGTGAATTCGACATAGAGTATGTCGACAAAAAGGCCATCAAGGGGCAGATCATAGAAGACCAACTAGCAGAGGCACCCCTACAAGATAGTCACCCAATGGTGATAGATTTTCCAAATGAATCAGTGTTCACACTTTCAATACCTACAAAATGAAAATTATATTTTGATGGGTCCTACACAAATCATGGAGCATGAGCAAAAATTCTCTTCATAACTGCTCAAGGATATTCCATTATTAAATCATTTAGAATCAACTTCTCTTGTACCAATAACATAGCTAAATATGAAGCCCTAGTAATAGGACTTAATACTTCCATATAGTGGAAAATCATGGAGTTACAAGCCTATGGAGATTCACAACTTATCATCAATCAAGTCAATGATGATTACAATACAAAAGATGACAAGCTGACACCTTACAAATAGTTGGTAGAAGAATATAAGCAACAGTACACCAATATAACATTTGAGAAAATCCCAAGAGCACAAAACAAGGTAGCTGATGCCATTACAATAGTAGGATCTCTCTTGGATATGCCTAATAATGGAACTCTCTTTGAGTTCATAGTCAAGCAACTCATGGTACCAGCATATGAAATACCATCTTCTGAATGTGTTTTCATGATAGTGGGATCTGAATCTCCTTGGTACAGAGATGTATATGCATACCTCCATGATCAATATATGCCTCTTGATCTCTCACACAATCAAAGAAAGACACTTATCCATCAAGCTACAAAATACGCAATCATTGCTGATACTTTATATAGAAAAGGCCTAGATGACACTTTACTCTGATGTCTCAATATCGAGGAGGCACAGACTTCCCTAAAAGAAGTTCATGATGGGATATGTGGAGCACACTCTTCTGGCCTGACATTAGCAAAAACATTGCTTAGAACTGGGTGTTATTGGCCAATGATGGAAAATGATGCCTACAAGTATGTCCAAAGATGAAGACAATGCCAAATACATGGAGACCTAATCCATGCACCTGCTCAAGATCTTCAACCGATTACATCACCATAGTCATTCTTACAATGAGGACTGGATCTTGTTGGGAAGATAAATCCTACATCCTCGAACAGACACAAGTTCATACTCACAACTATTGAGTACTTTACCAAATGGGTCAAGCCAATCCCTATGACCCACACAATGGGCAAACAGATAGCTAAGTTCATCTTGAATTATATCATATGCAGATATGGAGTCCCCATGTGCATTGTTACTGACAATGAGTGACACTTTAAAAATCAAGAAGTGAGTGAAATTTGGGATCAATTCCACATTCAACAACATTTTGCAACTCCTTATTATCCCCAAAGCAATGGTCAAGCTGAGGCAACAAATAAAACCATATTGAAAATTTTAAAGAAAATTGGCAACGACGTTGGAAGAGACTGGAATCTTCAACTGAACCCATCTTTTTGGGCCTATCGAACTGGTGTATGCATAGATACTAGTGCTACACCTTACTCTTTAGTATATGGTTCAGAAGCCATTCTACCTATTGAGGTAGAATTGCCATCACTAAGAGTCTCTCTAAAAGACATCATATCAAAGGAAGACTATAGAGTTGCCCATTTGTAAGAACTTGAATTATTAGATGAAAAATGACAAAGCAACCTGAATTATTTGCAGGGCTATCAAAACTGAATGAGACAAAACTATAACAAAAGAGTAAGCCCGCGTTGCTTCAAATTAGGGTATATCATCCTTAAGGAGAATGAAAGGAACCTCACAAAACATAAAAAACTAGGAAAGTTTGAACCTAACTGGTTAGGTCCTTTTGTCATAACAAGAGTAGTTGGAAATGGTGCTTATCATCTAACAACTATGGAGGGAGATCCACTCCCAAATTCCATGAACAATGTGCACCTAAAAAGATATTACATCTAAGGGCTGGGTTAATTTAGCATTTACTTTCTGCACTCGCATATCATTTTTCCTTAATGCATTTCATCTCATATAGTTTCTTTCTTAAATGCATTGCATTCGCAATCTTCATAGCATATAATCTTTGCTTGCACATATAGTTGCATTAATAAAACAAGGTGATTTTCTAAGTCATTCACTTGTCTGCACTAAAAGGAGAGAAGGTGGTCTCATTTCCTAGATACTTGTCCATGAAGTCTCACTAATACATTTGGTCTAGAATTCCGATAGAGGTTTCCGATCGAGAAGGTATATTATGACCAAATTTGATTTTTTTTTAAGAAATGCCCAAATTCGTCGGACGGAGAAGGCATTAGCAATGAAATTTGTTTTTTTTTTCAAAAAAGTGCCTGCGTTCGTCGAAATTTTGATGACAACGGGCATTATACTTAAAAAAAAAGAAAAAGAGGGCAAGTCATTTGTGCATTCAATCTTGTGTAGGCTTCCACATCGACCTCAACCCTTGGCAAGATCAAACAGCTCACTCACCATTCAAGGTACTTTTACACACTCACCATTCGAGGTATAATCTTCACCTTCATTTAGGATTTGCATAATATGAGAAATTGTTGAATCTTTACCTTCATTCAATGAATCTTTGGATTTGCATAATATTTGCATGAGGAATTTCAGATTTGCATAATATGAGGAATTGCTTGGGTAGAATCTTCACCATTAGAGGTAGCTAAATCTTCACCTTCATTCATTGATTTGCATTTATAAGTAATTGCTTGTGTCCCACCCATTGCTTGAGCTATCCACTGCATTTCACAACTACCTGTGCTTTGTCATTCCTAGGTCAACATCATCGGAATTCTTTTAATGTTTCCCCCATTCCTTGGTTGTCGATGTTCAGTCTTCCCCTTTCACCACCATGAATTCTATACGGCCCAGAGGGCAATCAACTTCTCTTTCTCTTTTCTCTCTCTCCCACCCCGCCCCTACCATGGAACTAGGATGTATACACAGTGAAGAATGAGCTAACTGGTTAAAGGATCAACCTTTTGCGGGTAGCATTGATGAGTTTCCAATTCTCATTAGAAGATAGAGTAGGAGAGGCCATTGTCAAACTATTTTTGTAGTTATCAACCACACCCCCTCTAACAGTGAGGTAGTTCCAGATAGTTACTTAAAATTTTCATGTTTTATGTTAAGGTCTTTAGCTGGAAAACCATCTTCCTTTTCTACTTTTTTTTTTGTCTATTGTGTTTCCTTGCACATTTACAAATGTGCGTGAGAGTCATCTTGAACCAGTTCTAGGGAGGTATCTAGCAGAGGAAGCTTCATAACATTAGAGTTTGTGTTAATATGTTCCAAACATAAATGCAAATAAAAAATTGACAAATATACCTCAATTTTGAAATACTTGGCATGAAGTTCCACACAAGCCTTAATGTTTCTAGAACATGTTAGTGTATTCTTTAATCATGGAAAAACATAATGTAGTTGATCATAATTGATGTAACAAAGTTGTATCTTTTAATGCCTTGTTCCTTGATTATACATCTATGCTCAATTGATTTGAATTGCTTGATTGAAAAATTGGTAGATGTGGGTTGGAGTTGATAGGGGTTTGAAATGAGAAATAGACTTGTATCTATATGCATCTTGTGCCTTTTCAAATTGAACTTTTGGAAAAGTCCAAATTTGGAGAGGAAATTCCTACTATTTGCGAATCCAATATTCATCTTTCAAATTTTAGGTCCAATTTCCATGAATAAGGGTTCCCAAGGCCCCAGTCCTAGAAAATTGAGCCATGAGGAACATCATGAATAAGGGAATGAACTAAATTTATGGAAACATTCTCAAACCTAAGTACAATTAGGCATAAATAAGGCACAACCACTAAAGTGAGTCCAAACCTAGTGTATATTTATAAAGAGACAACTTATGATGCAATATTTAGCCCCATCTTAGCAAGAGTATGAAATTATGCTCATGTACTCTTGGGAAAATATGGAGAAACCAAATATTCTTTCACCAAGATATTGAAGAGTCAAGATGACTACAAGTCTGGAAAAGTGGTAGCTCCCAAGACTTATGATATTGTCAATCTACAATATTGAGATAAAGGGAAGTAAAAAGTGAGTAATATAAGTAACATTGGTAACACACATGGAGCATGCAAAACACAAAGTTGTGACATTTAGAACTAGTAAGATTCATATATTCTCACTAGGAACCATATCAAAAAGATAAGGCATATATCTAGGACTAGTAAGATCCTTATATAGTTACTAGGAGTCATGTCAGAGACACATAAAAGCATGATACCCAAGTTAGTAAGATCCTCTAATACTTAGTCATAGATCACATTCTAACAACAAATATAAGGTCATATCTTGGTAACCTAACTAGTCCATGAGTAGTAGCTCAAAATTTTATCAAAGCTAGGTTAGGTTAGGAGCCCCAAGAACCTATAATGTGTCTTATAATGGGTGTTGAAAATAATCCACACTCAAGCCAACAATGGAATGGTAAGAAAGGGGGTAGTAGCTCAATGGTAGAGAAATTTATTAACAAATAGAATGCCTTAAGTTGGATTCCTAGCTATTTTATGAGTATTAGCTTAACATTTTCATGTGTAAATAACATCTACTCCCACCTCTGCCATAGATCCAACTTCCACCATTTCTCCTTCCACAACCTCTAGTCACCTTCATGTACCAAATCCACTAATGCCACACCTTTATGTTACTACTTATCAAGTTGCCATTAGTTTTATGTTCAAAGTTATTCTATATACTCTAGTTAGTTATCTCTACCGAGATATTCAGTCAGTATGCACAGTCCAGTCAGTTATAGAAGAGAGTAGTCTCAGAGCATAGTATACATTGAACTGTCTACCGAGTATCATTCCATGTCTACCGAGCAGCAAAGATGACACACTGAGTTGATATACACCAAGTGAAACATGTTACGAGATTCATTGAACCTGGACATACATATGAAAACGTGTTACAAGATCGAGGAACATCTAACTGTTATCACATTGGAAATTGCACTTAAAGATTGTCTATGATTTTGAGGTCATCTAACCAATGAAATATTTTGCATGGTTATTCATTCGATAAAACATGTTTGTAAGATCGAAGCAATGAATGGATCACTGTCATAAGAGATCTATTTATACAACATGGATTAAGATCAGATATAAGCATGTAGCATGACAGAAAAGGAAGATATAGAAATATTTGAAGCAAGACATGTGAAAGCACTAAGTGTTATGATGTTATAGAGACATAGAGGTCATCGAGAAGGATTTCAGAGAATAGTCAAAGAATAGAGTAAATAGAAGGCTTTACCGAGTTACTATATGGGTTACCGAGGTATGCTATAGGAAAGGTAATCTTATTCTGAGCACATAGAATCTACTATAACATTCCAGATGTAAAGTTGCAGATATTTGTAATGATTTTATTGTAATATTTTGAAGTTGTAAGAGAAACCTCTAACAGGGTAAAAGACTCTAATCAAGTCTATAAATTGTAAAGCCTCTAACTAGGTGTAACATTTAGATTAAGTGTTGTAAAATCCTTTAGCAAGGTAGATCTAATAGATCTTGATACTCCTAACAAGGTAAGCTATCATAAATAGCTAAACATGTAGCTCTAATTGAGCAACCTTTATTATTGCAGTAGTGAAGTTGTGGGTGCCATCCCCATCATAGTTTTTCTCTCTAACCAAGAGTTTCTATGCAACCAAAATATATGTGTTATGGAGTGAATCATGTATGATTGCTATCTATTTATTTTAGCTTTATATTATGTTACTGCACTATTTGGTTTATGCATAATAGTAAAGTTATTGTTGAAGAAAATTTTTGGAGTATTGATTCACCCCTCCTCTCTCAGTACATTAGCTTTCCATATTGGGCCTAAAAATTGGTATCAGAGCTTCAATCTTGGAAAAGGGTTTAACTGCCTAAAGAGAAAGATCTTATCAATGGAAGGCTATAAACAATCTTAGAGGATTGTGTATCTGCAAGAAGAGCTGGATCATGCTAATCAAGTGATTGCAGACATGCAAAGACAAATGCAAAAATCTCTGAAAGTGAGAAGAAGATTATCTGATGATTTGCAAGACTCTCAAGAGTTAGTGGATCAAATTGAGACATCATCTGAGAACAGTATATCTAAAGAGACTGAAGAAATGATTGGAGTATTGAAAGAAAAGAACAAAGCACTGGCTGATCAACTAAAAGCAATGAAAAGAGAACATGAACATTTCAACACACAGATGACTGAAAATCTTGATTCATTGAGGATAGCCGAGGATAAAGTAAGAGATCTAGAAAGAGAGAAACAACAACTTGAAGTCTTAGTATCTGATAAGGATGATGAAATCCCAAGGATGACTGGAGTCCAACAAAACCTATCAGATCAACTAGGTTATGCACATCATGAAGCAAATTTGAAAAATGATGAGAATCAAGCATTGAAACTTGAAGTATCAAGGTTGACCAATGAACTTGAAACAGAGAAGAAATCCAAAGAAACACTGAAGAAGAGTTATGAAGCATCAAAGATGTTGGATGAGCAACTGAATACAAAAAGACCCAACAAAGATGCAGGACTCAGTTACAAAGGAAAAGACTCTACTAAGAAGGGAATCCATACTACCGAGAGAGGAGAATTGTCAAAGCAAGCTGGAAACAAGAAGAACATCAAAAGAAAGAAGCCGATTTGCAACTACTGTGGAAATCAAGGTCACACTGCCAACATGTGCCAAATCAAAAAAATTAAGCAACCGAATGTCACTAAGTCCAATGGTTATTGTTACAATTGCAATAAATATGGTCACACATCTAATCAATGTAGGAAAAAGTCTGTTAACAATTATCAGAAGGCAAAATTCAAAGGGTTTTGTAAAATCTGCAATAGATATGGACATAGTACTAAGAAGTGTTGGCTTAAGCAAAAGAACTATATGTGGTCTACACACCGAGCTCACACAGATCCTTACCGACAATATTCTGCAGTACCATGGGATTACAATACAAGGATATGGTGTGAATGTTGTGGAAGATATGGACATATAAGTGCCAACTATTTTATAAGGTTTGGAATGAACAACCAAAGATCATGGAGAAAGCCTGGTATGGCATGTTTTCATTGTCACAAAGTTGGACACTTGGTTGGAGATTGCAGAGATCAACCTAGAAAAGACACTGAAGAAATAAAAGACAAATTAAAGATGATTTGGAAAAAGAAGGAAATTGTGTCAAATGAAGAAAGCACCTTACCTACCGAGTTAGGTGCACCTATTCCAAATTAATCAGTAAAGGTATGAAGGGACTGCATTCTCTCAAGGTTAAATCTTAACAGTTCCTATTTTATTATGTACTTAAGTCAAAATCTGCATAGTTAAAGATGTATTAGTAAGTATTGAAATTCTATCAAAGTCTTTTTGGGGCACTATATATAAAACCTGTCAAGTCGGTGAATACAGGAAACCTGTCAAGTCAGTAAATGAATGAAGTTTGGTTACTTGGTTAAAGCGGAAAAAGGAAAGAAAGTTTAGTGGAACCAAGTGCATTTAATGTTTTTGACCTAACCTGCACAGAGCTCGATAAGGTATATTGTGCACTTAAAGCATTTTTGCGGTCATTTTTACTTAACAAGTTTTTGAGAGAGCAGAGCAAAGCAAATCTAAGGCAATCAAACCTCCTACAAAGAAAAATTCAAGGTATTTACATCAATCTCAATGCATTGTTAAGCTGGTTTACTGATCTTATCAAGTTATTATTATCTGCTAAGTGTGAAGCGTCTGTCATTTGAAAATCCTGAAACCCTAAGGATCTTTTGTTAGTTTTCATCTAAAATCTACAAATGGCACATAAGATCCAAGATCCCATTGTTGTTACGAATGTTGAAAAGCCCTCACTAAAATAATCTTTAACTCCCAAAGTTGCATCTGAACCGGATGACAAAACCGCATTTTCACTCATCCTGGATAGAGTGTTATTAGTCAAGGATGTGAGATTCTTCACCAAATGTCGTGTTGAAGAACTCGGTCATGTTGAAATCAAAGACACCTATGATGAATTGTGCACAGATGGTAAATTGAATAGCAAGTATGAGCACATTAAGATCAAGGGATTAACTGAAGCCCTAACCTATCCCCGTGTGTTCAAACCCCAGTGGGTCAAATTTGTTTTGAGTAGAGTTCACGATGATTTCATGTGGTTAGAAGAGAAACTATTTAAGATTACCAAGGAAATCATTCATCTGATTACCAGTTACCCTATTTATGATCATGCTCGAGCTCAAAAGATGATATCATAGAAGGAATTGATTAGTTTAACTGGAGTGGAATCAAATTGCAAAGGACTAAAATTAAATAATGTCACTGATGCAAAACTAAAATTTTCCATTAGAGTAATAGGTTACTGTTTCTTCCAATCAGCAAGGGAAAATAGTGTACCCTGTGCAACAGTAGACCTAGCATACAAAATTGTGAAAAAGGGAATGAAAATTGATCTATGTGAGATGTTGCTAAAAAACCTGTTGGAGAATCTGAACACCATCAAGAAGCCTAAGAAGAACAACTCGGCTAATACACTAAAGTTTGGATCACTACTTGTATGCATGTTTTTCTATTTTGAAAAATTCTTTCCATTAGTCAATAAAGTTGTTTGGGAACTACACCGACCAATCACTCATCAGATAAATGACTTCAATAAGAAGCTAGGAGATAATTTCAATGATATTATGGCTGATTACTTTAGTAAGTTTCAAGAGAAAATGCATAACAGGTATAGAATTCCACCTCAGCTAGTGGAGAAATACAAAGATAACATGTGTTTTGAAGTAGACACTGATTACTATTATGTGAATGCTGTGGAACTGAGAACTTAATCTTTGTCACCTATGGGTTACGAGATTGATTTTGACATCACACAACAACAAATTGATGCATTTCTCACATTGCCAAGGCATGCTACTGAGCTGAGGTATGGAGCCTATGAAGAAGTGAAGGAAAAAGTAAAGATGAGCATTGTAGTACTCAAAGCTACAAGAAAGGCAACAAAGATGATAAAGGCATTATCGGAGAAATTCGGAGAAGATTCTTCCTCCACACCTGTCAAAGGCACTATAACGATTACCGAAGAGGAATCTGAAGCCCAAGAGGTAGCTATAACACTGAGCACCAAATTTCCTAAGGGAAAAGTGTTGAAAAGAAAGAAACTGGATTCATCAAAGGCCACACTGACTCCTCCAGCAAAGCAACCTAACACTAGAGCATCTGCAGCTTCACCGAGTAAGAAAAAAAAGAGTGTTACTATTCCCAAGGGAACAAAGACCTACAAGAAATCTACTCAGAGACTCATTTTGGAAAAAGAGTCTAGTGACACCGAATCTAAGGATGCAAGCAAATTTCAGATTGTTAAGAGCAAGAAGGTAAATGTACATAGTGTTGAAAATTTATGTGCTAATCTAAAAGAATATGGTGGATTTGGAGGATTTAGATATGTTAAGTATGAAACAAGAAATAATGATGAAAAGAGACAAATTGAAGAAGCTGTCATTTGCACACTTCTAAAATTTTGATTGGCTCCATTGGAAGTATGCAATGGACTCAGAGAAATAGATTAGAGAAAGAAGTCTGGTACATCTCTTTCCAGACATGTCGGTAGCTGAAATAAAAGAACATCTGACTACCTACAACACAAAGTTTCTCATCAAACAAAGAGCCTTAAAATTGATGAATGGTCTGTATATTGAAGTGGAAAATGAGACAAAAGCAAAGTGGCAGGAAATATTTAAAATCAAGGATGCTGGTGAGCAAGCTACAATTGAAATTGTTGATGTCACCGAGCAAGATCCTGATGTTACCGAGCAAGACTCTGCTGACACCATTCAAATAGATGAAGATATCATGGATACAGAGGCACCGGAATAGGTAATGATAGAAGGCAATGCATATGCAAAACTTGTATCTAGTGAATCAGTCTTGGAACAAGTTCATCCTTATCCACCGGTTAATCAACCTGTCTCAACTGAAACCCCTTAGGATACGGATCAAGGCACCGAAGGTCACAAGTCTACAACAGGAGAAGGTACTACTCAAGAACAGATGTCTCAAGCACCTTCTAGCACTAAAAATGTTGTAACTGAGACACCAAAGGACTCTACAGAGGCTAATGAAACTGACCAAAGTGTTGCCTCTACCGAGCAACCTACCGAGGGTCATCAAGCCTCACAAGCCATTGTCTTAGTTCCATCGGTGAAAGGTAAAGAAAAGAAGATGAAAAAGCATAGTTTTAAAGTTGATTTGTCAAAACCAATAGTGTTGCCCAATGTAGACATATCAAAATTAAAGGGGCAAGCACTCATTGATTTTGGTGAACTATGCAAAGCAAAAGCCGAACAAGAGAAGCAAATGGTGATTCAAAAGAAAATAAAGTACTTCAGAAGGTGAAAGCACTCTTAATAGATATGCTACGTGAAGATACAGTGTCAATAGATGCAGCCATCCACATTCAACTGGATGAACTCCTAACAAAGATAGAGACATCTGGAGTAGATGCATCAGAATATTTGAGCAAGCTAAAAGACAAGGAGCTCACTGCAAAAGTGATAGAAGAGGTATAGAAAGCTATAGCTATTGGCAAAGTTAAACTTGTCAAATTTATTGCTGAGTTGTCCCCTCAACTCAAGCACATTCTTTATTTATTTCAGAAACTTTGTACATTCTCTTTATTCATCAAAGACATCAAAAATAAAATAGAGGCAATTGAGAAAGAGATCACCAATCTCTCAAATAAGTTGACCACAGAGCCAAATTCGGTTCAAAATTTTTATACAAAGTTACAATAGCTCATGGCTCAACAATTGGACCTAGGAAATAAAGAACACAAGATCAGGATGGACATAATGACACTTCAGACATTATTCCTTCTTCATCTTTCATCCGTCCAAGAACAGCTCAACCGAGCCACCTCCTTATCTACTACACAAGAGGGAAGCACTCTAGATGGCTTAATATCATTATTGGCTGATATTCAAGCACAAAATTATTAATGGACAGTGTAAAGGATGCCCTCTCTGTCACTCTCACCGAAGCACAGACCAAGTACAAATCCATTTTTGACTAGTTGCCTCCACCAAATGGTAACTAAGTCTTGATGTTTGTCAAAAAGGGGAAGTGATATAGTATTCAAAGCATTAAAGTATAATATCAAACAAAAGGAGTATAGTATACAGGGCGAGTATACTGAGCAGAGCAAGCAGAGTATCCAAGAGCAATGTACCAAGCAGTGAACAGAATAGTAAGCAAAGAACAAGTGCAGCACACAGAACATTGATCACTGAGCATGCAAAATTAGAGTTTTGTATAGTATATTGATAAGGGGAGTATATCTGGATTTACTATTTCATTGACTATTGTATATACTATCAGTATAGTCAAATTTTGCAAGTATATAGATTATTGAGTTATAACTTTGAAAGTAGTTTTTGTCAAACATCTCAACTAATGTCAAAAGGGGAGATTGTTACTACTTATCAAGTTGCCATTAGTTTTATGTTCAAAGTTATTCTATATACTCTAGTCGGTTATCTCTACCGAGATATTCAGTCGGTATGCACAGTCCAATCGGTTATAGAAGAGAGTAGTCTCAGAGCGTAGTATACACCGAGCTATCTACCGAGTATCATTCCATGTCTACCGAGCAGCAAAGATGACACACCGAGTTGATATACACCAAGTGAAATGTGTTACTAGATTCATTGAACCTGGACATACATATGAAAATGTGTTACAAGATCGAGGAACATCTAACCATTATCACATTGGAAATTGCACTTAAAGATTGTGTATGATTTTGAGGTCATCTAACTAATGAAATATTTTGCATGGTTATTTATTCTATAAAACATGTTTGTAAGATCGAAGCAATGAATGGATCACCGTCATAAGAGATCTATTTATACAACATGGATTAAGATCAGATATAAGCATGTAGCATGACAAAAAGGAAGATATAGAAATATTTGAAGCAAGACATGTGAAAGCACTAAGTGTTATGACTGTTACAAAGACACAGAGGTCACTGAGAAGGATTTCAGAGAACAATCAAAGAACAAAGTAAACAGAAGGGTTTACTGAGTTACTATATGGGTTATCAAGGTGTAGCGTCGTAAATTGTACGCACTTGCTAGGGTGGTACAATTTCACACCTAGTTTAGCACCCGCCTTGGCGCATTTTGCATTTCCCCTTTAGCACTTAATTAATTAAATTAATTAGGTCTAAGGTTCTATTTTATCATCTCCCATATCATAAAGTTGGGCCCTTTCATTAAAGTGTGCCCTTTTCATTTTATTCCTCCTATACATCATTTAATCAAAAACCCTAATTAGGTCCTATTTTGAACTTGGGGGCTTGATTTCAGAGGTCAAAACATCTCGAAATCACCTGTAACTTCAGGATTCTCTCTAAAATCATCATATCCGACAATCCTGAAAATTTGGTGAAAAGTTATCGGGACCATGGCGCTCGGAGTGCAACATGGTCCCGGACATTTTTCCAGAAATTTTAGGAGCACGATCCAATCATAAAATAAATCTTAACCCCAAGAAATTGGCAAGATATTCAATCTCTAGGTTGGCCTAAAGTTGGAATTAACACCTAGGGTTTCATATATAAGAGCTCTCTTTCTTCATTTGAAGGGATCGGATTTTTGGCTTTGAGGGACCTTCTATGTAGCGAAAGAGCAGATCTTTGAAGACTTCAACAACATTCAACATCCATCCATCAAGCATCTATCAATTTCATTCATCAATTTAGGGCTTTGAAGGCATTGAAGAACAATAAGGGATCACCGACTGAAGATTGGCTTGTACCCCTCCCTTGGGGTTGGGTATGATTTCATGTTGTTTTCATGTCTTTACATAAGCTTCATCATATCATTTGTATTCATGCTTTAGATCACTTTGCATCTTGATTTGGAGCACTTACATTATCATTTACAAGCAATTAGGGTTTACTTTCTAGGTTGCTTTAGTTTGCTTTCTTGCATTTAAGGACCTTGCACACACACTAGGTCTGCACACACAATACATTTTACAATACAACTTGGCTATTCGTGGAGGTGGAAATCACCGAAGCAGGGGTTTGACTAAGGCAAAACCCTATATAGCCGCCCAAACACCTTTTCAGATATAAGTGCAGGTTTCGGGACTCGGACGACGCCGCAAGTTACAGATCCGGAAGAAGCAGATGGAGACCAAACAACACACCAAATCTCAAAGCAAAAGACCAGGACAGGGGCATGGGGCGCCCTGGTCCTACCAGGACAGGGGCGCTGGGCACCCTGGTCCCTGGGACAGGGGTGCTGGGTGCCCTGGTCCCTGGGACAGGGGCGCTGGGCGCCCTGGTCCTCCTGACAGACAGCATTTTCAGCATTTTTGACAGCTTTTTCCAAAGTGCAAAACAACAGTTTCTGGAGCAGTTTCAGGGGCAGAATCAGGACAGTGGCACCTGTGCCCCCATCCCGAACATTTTTAGTCAGATTTCAACTCCGGGTACGCATTTGTATTCTTGTCTTATCCTTGTATTTACAGCTTTCCATTGTTTAAGTTCAATTCTGCAATCTTGTCATTAGTGCATACTTGCATTTTGGGGTTAGGAATTGAACTTGCATCATTTTATCTTTCAATTACAACAAAGGAATAGAAATCCTAATAGGTAGCCCATGGCTCTCTCTTCCACAAGAAGAAGTAGCCAATTGTGTGATACCTCTAGGCTCTTTCGTATTCCACAAGTGTGTGGTTGAAAGTGAGATTAGGGCATGTTTGCTTAGTGTCACTTTTTCTCCCACACATTTTGGTGAACCCGACGTGAATCTATCATTGCTTCCTCTTGCATTGTATTTGTTAGATCTAGATCTAGATTTAGTGTGTTTTCATTTCATTTTCATTAAAAAGAAAAAAAAAAAAAAAAAGTGTGTTTCTTTGCATTGTGTGTTTAAATTTTATGCAATTTCAAAATGTCAGATTTTTATTTGCAAGATGTTCATATTTGTGATGATTATGAGTTAGATGAAGCTTTAGATGAGTTTTTGAAACCTAAATATACCAAACCTTCATTTTACCAAAAACTCATAAACATTGTTACTATGCCATTTCGTTGTGATGAGAAAGATAAGTCGAATGATTCCTCTCAAGGGTACATTCCTATCAGCTCTTCCACTAAATCTAGTAACATGGTTGTTTTCAATGATCCCCTCTATGAAGAGATATCTCCTTTTGAATCAAAAGATAAACCTTTTAATAGATATGATCATGCTTTGTTGAATGATGCCCTTGATGCCTTTGTGTCTCCTAAAAAACACTCCCTTCATGAGGATCCTTTTGTGCAAGAAGATGACATTATCCCTACATTTCCTAGTGATGGCCTTTCCTTTTCCAACAAAATTCCCACTAGAGATGATGAATTAATGATAAATGCTTACCCTTCTCCTAAAGTTGGTCTTACCCATAAGCATCCCTTAGAGAAAGAAGATGAAATAATAAGCAATTTCCTTAATTCTCTCTCCCCTAAAGATCATATTGAACATATTTTGAGGAAAGAGGATGAGTTTTGTTGGGTCTCAAATCAACAGATTGGATAGGTTCTAAGGAAATGCCAACTCCTATGATCAAACCCTCCAATTGACTTGGCCAACATATAGAGTGAACCTATTTGGTTACTAACTCTCTCACTTTAGGCTCTGCAGGACCTAGGCGGGTATACCTACTCACTAGTTGTTCCTTCAGCTAATGCTTTTTATAGCAGATTTAGTGTTTTAATCTGATATCTCCTAATCTTAGAATGGCATAAGTTTCTTGAATGGAGATACAGCAGATGAGTTCAAGATTGTTGTTGTAGAAGCTATTCGATCTATGTTTCCTAATTACTTCTGTTTGCTTTTAAAATAACAAATGGTGAAATATAATGATGAGTGTAATCTGTTTTGACCAGTGCCTTCTTTGTTGTTTGGGCTATAGAGTCATTGTACTTTCCTCAGGACTTATTATGCGAGCCTGTGAGACAGTTTTTTAATCCACCCTTTTGTAGAGCTGTCGGTTATTATTTCTTTTGAGATCAGTTTGGATGCTTATATCATGTGTTGATTGAATGAATTTTAACCCTACCCTTAAGGGACCAATCAATGAAGTACTGCAAGGAACAATTACAATTCGCAAGCAAAACTTTTGTTTCAACGTTATAATATGAAGCACAGATTTGATTTCAAGGATATGAATAACCTTATCACTTTAGATAATATCACAGACGATTGCCGAAACAAAGTGTAATAATCCACAACACATACACAAAGAAAAGCAACAGTTCATATCATGTATTCCATTGAAATTTGTAAAACTTACAAGTTGTCATACATCGCCATCTTCTTCTTATCTAATCCATGATTTAAGGCATCTGCAACATAAGTGGCAAAATCAAATGACCTAGGGTCTTTTGACTGTAAGTCAGCACACAGAACCATAACCCCAATATCCATGAGTGGATGAGCCTCCAGGCCTAGTACTTGGGCTGCAACATAATATGTATACTTGAAATATGGATGGAAGTGGTTGACATCAAATGGCACCTTGTCATCTTTGCCAAACGGAACAAATGACCCACCCACTTTTGGCCTGTGAACAGGTAGTCTCCAAGTCCTGTAGATATTTTCCAAACTAAAGAATTCCTGTGAAAGTTTCTTCATATCGATATTCTCCTCTACTTCCCAGTCCAAATCAAAGACCATATCAATAGTCTGTTTGTTAATTACTACTAATGTATTCCCTCTATAATCACAAATGGTTTTGGTTCTTGGGTTGTAGCAATCTACCAGAGCTTTCATCAATTCTACATCTAAAAACACATTTGGGACTACCAATTTGCCTAAGTTCTTCTTCCATAGATTACTTATGGGTTCTGGTGCATCCCTTCTTTTGTAGCCAAATAAGAATAACTCATGCCCTCTGATTTCAGTCCAAATGTCTCCTAGATTTTCAAATCTATCCTCTAATCCTTCTTCTTCACTTTTAATCTTTTTGGACCTTACGCTAGACGATGGACACTGGTCTAACAAATCCTGAGTCAGAGCTCTCCCTTCTTTCTTTTGTCTCTTGGGCTTCTCTTCAGGGTTCAGCTCTTTTCCTTTCCTACTCTTTTTAGAAGAAGAAGACGAAGGTTCCATAATTATAGTAAATACGAGAGACAACACTTACTTGGAAGAATGCTCAATTCTTCTGGCTATCGTTCGCCAGTCTCCGCAAGTTCTTCGCAGTTTTCAATCTTTTAGCATTGATCTGGTTCTTACGAAAATTCACTCAGTTCAACTGTAATCGTATGGGAAACTTGTGTACAGTTAATTTTCTGCATCTATAATGGCTACTCAAGTGTTTAAACTTAATTGCAGATGTGACACTCTTCAATTGGGCCTTTAACTCTTTCGCGGGAAGTACAGTTCGCTCAAAATGCTCATATTTCAAGTTATCGATGAAACCCTTGTCTTCAGCCGAGTGTTTAAATCTTCCATCGAAAGCTCATTTTCTTTGATACTATTGTTTCAGTGAAAAGCTCATGTCGAGAAGCCGCTTTTAAGACTCATCGAAATCATTCTTTCATCGATAGACCTCTTTTTCGATAAGTCACTTGCAATTTCCATCGAAATCACTCTTTCGATGAGTTTCTCTCTTCGGTGAAGGCCTATGTATGTTCATCGATATCCCTCTTTGTTGATGAAACAACTTTGCCTTTGTTTGACATCATGTTTATCGATGAAAACTTGCATTTCGATGAGTGCTTTATGAGTTTCTTCGGTAATGATATTCCTTCGAAATCACCTTTTGCCCCTTTTTGCTTTTTGCTTTTACCTTTTCGATGAAACTTGGGGTATCGATGAGTGATTTTCTACATTCATCGAAAGTGACTTTTTGCCGAAATACTTTTGTTCAGTGCTTTACATGCCTCATTTCGATGAAAATACTCTTTCGATGAAACTTCTTTTGCAGTGCTCGATACAATTTGCTGGCCGAAAACATCTTTCAGTCTTCACGCCTATGGGAATATACATTTTTTATATATTTTTTTATTTTCAAATATAGTGATCAACAAGTTTAACAGATCTATTGATGCTCTCCCTCCTAAGGATGTGGAATTAATAAACAACGTTATCTCCTCTCTCGAAATTGATAATACTTCAAACATTCCTTTCAACAACCTCACTATTTGGGATGAACCATTAGAAGAAGGTATAGATTATTCTCTACCCCTAGCCAAAGGGGATGAAATCAAGATTGGAAACTCCCTTGATAGTTTCTCCCCTTCCTTGAATCTCAATCATTCTCCATCTAAAAATAAAGCATCTCCCTCTCCTCAACTTGGTTCTACTCATAAGGAAACCCTAGTTCAAAGCAAGATGGTTAACATCTCTTTCAAAGATCTCTCTCCCAAAAGTTAGACTTTAGAGAGTAGTGTTGATCCTTCTCCTAGAGAGTTTATTCCCCATGTAGACCCTGTGATGATAAAGGATGATATGACCTTTCCTAGTATTACTCTTCCTACTAGAACATCAATGCCTATCCCTTGTCTCTCTCCTAAAATTGATCTAATCTGTGATAAGATTTTAGTGCAAGAGAAGACTATCAATAATTCTTCCAACACTTTTGTTCATTCTTCTAAACCATCCTCAATCAATTTGATACATGTGAATGAGACACCTAACAAACCTCTCTTCACTGTGCAAGGTGCTTGTCCTTCTCAAAATTCTCAACCTTTAAATAAGCCTATCTTAGTGGTTCAAGGTGGTTATGCTAATGATTCTTTTTGCACGCCTAAGAAACCTATTATTACTATGCAAGGAGGTTATTCTACTAAGAGCCCTTATGAGTATGCTAAGCAACTGACTAGAGAGAGTTATCATGCGGTTGCCCATACCTATAACACAAGAAACAATACACAACCTAATCCTCCTCTAGTTATCCCCACTTCGCTTCCTCCTTCCCAACCTATTCTTCCTCAAGCTCCTCATATTTCACAAATGCTTAGTAAGGACTATGATCTCATAGAACAACTTAAAACTACCCCTGCTAAGATATCCCTTTGGGATTTGATCCAAACTTCTTCTGCTCATCATGGAATGTTACAAGATGCCTTGAAAGATTTGAATGTTCCTCCACCTAATACATCTAGTAATATAGTGTCTTTGGTTAACTCTGTGATGAATCCTAAAGCTCAAATTGTGTTTACCCAAGATGAGTTGCCTACTAGTGAAATTCAACAACAATATGATCCCTTGATGATTGTGGTTATCATAAATGACACTGCTATAAGACGAACACTGGAAGATAATGGCTCTAGCCTTAATGTCTGTAGCATTAATCTATTGCATAAGATGAATGTGGATACATCCCTTATTGAGCCTGACTCTCATCCCATTCGAGGCTTTGATAATGTGGCTAAGTCTTCATTAGGTATTATCACCTTACCCATCACAGTGGGACCTGTTACTTTGGCTACTCCTATCCATGTTATGTTAGGAAATCTAACATACAACTTGTTATTAGGGAGACCTTGGATTCACGGTATGCAAGCTGTCCCCTCTACATTGCATAGACAAGTTAAATTCATTTATAACAATAAGACATATACTTTGATAGGTGATACTAATTTTCAAGCTTGTTTGCAAACATCTACTTCCAAAGGGAGTTCTTCTAAATCTTCCTTTTCTAGTAATGACTCTTTACCTATGGACAAATCATCATCCTTTGATAATCAAAATTCTTTGGATGAAGATTCTTCTCAACTTGAATCTACACATGAAGAGGATTTTGATCCTGAGAAGGTTCTCACAGAAGATGATTGGGGATCCCTTGATTTTAATCCCACCTTTGTAGGTGAATATAGGGTTCCTCCTAGAGATCTTAAAGGTAAAAAGAAGGAAGAAACTAGAGATCAATCAATCTTACCTGAACCTATGAGCAATAATTTTAAGGCCGCTTCTCAAACTTCTTCTCCTCACACTTCTAATTCTGAAGGATTTGATTCTTTGTCTTATGAAAAACCACCTTCTCTTCCTGAAATGGCTGATCGTTATGGTCATGGTTTTTGCATTTTTGCTAAGCATGGGTATCATGGAAATGGTTGTGGCGCTCATGAACAAGGGATAAAAGTTCCTCTAGAGACTAATTTTCACAATTATGCCTTTGGACTCGGCTATAATCCTTGCAAACGTACCAAAGCATCTAAAAGACCATCTCTCAAGGTGAATGCTATATTTAGTAGTGATGATGATCTCACTTCAACTAAATCATCTTCTACTTCTATCAACTCTTATTCCTCTCATAAGGAAATCTTGGCAATGAACAAATCTCTTTATGAATCCCCTCAAATTTCTAAATCCACTTATGAATCTTTATCTCCTATTCATCATAAAGTCCTTTCCTCTAGGGATAAGGCTCTAATAAATTACACTCATCCCTCTTCTAAGATTTCTTGTGACTTTTCGTCTTCAATTTTTATCATTTTATACATGTTTTTGATCTCACTTATAGTTGAGCATTTGGCATGTCATATTCAAATACCTCATTCAATCTATCATGTCTTTAAATAACATTAATGGCTGTTATGTTGCTCATCATTATGTGACATTGGTAGCTCATATACTGGGGGCTCATTGTCATTCATGATGGTACAATTTCAAGTGCAATCATATTTTTTTTTTTGAAGCAACATAATAGCCTAATTTTCTTGTTCCTATGGGGACAAGAGTGATTTCATACATCTCTTCTTTTGCTTATGTCTAAATCTCTCCCTAAAAGATTGTGTAAGTCCTTCTCATTGTCCTTATCCTTGGGAGGCAATGATCTTTCCTTATTTTCATCTAAGGATCCACTTTTTCCTATTTCGTGGATGGTGTGAACTTTATTACTTGATGTTATTCCTTGTACGCATTTGTTGTTGTTTGTTCAAGGATTCTCTCTTACAAGAGGTGTAAGTCCTTGACTACAACCTCTTTTGCACTTGGTAAAATACATCCATAATGAATTCACTCTCCCAATTGGGTTAAAAGGAGCGTCATCCTTCATTAAGAATCACTTTCACCTCGCAAAAGAAGGAAGTATTGCATTCTTATTCTCTTCTTTGACAATTCTTCTCAGGGATAGGTATCTTTTGTACAAAGATCTCTTCTCCTCTAAGGATCTCCTTTACACATACTACAAGATATCCCTTTTCAACTATCTTATCCTTGCTTAAAGAGTGAAAAACTCTCTTGCTTGGATCTATGACATTGTTGCATTTTTGGGGTATCTTCTTTTGTGATGAAGGTAGGTATCCTTGTTCTAATTTTCTTATGACATAAACATTACACTTTTTGAGCAATGGATTATTCTCGGAACCAGAGCACAGACTCTTAGAGCGAGATGTCTCCATTTTTCTTTTATACAAGGTGATTATTCTCGGAACCAGAGCACAGACTCTTAGAGCGAGATGTCACGCTTTTGTACTATACATATACAGGTTGTAGCATACTCGGGCATAGACTCCTATGAGGTGCTTCTAACCTCCCTTACACACACATGCACGAGGTTGAGTGGAACTAGCGGCATAAGGCTAGACTTTCTCACTCTCCTCCCTTACATGGATCACCTAGATAGACTCTAGGGGCTAGTTTTCCATGTCCCTTTTTCCATGGATCACCTAGACAAGATCTAGGGGCGAGAAGTCCATGTTTTATCTCTCACTATTCTTCTCATGGATCACCAATGTGTGTATTCATGCTTTTTTCCTTTCTTTTCTTCTCTTTGCATTTTGTTTCCATTTACATCCTTCATCTTGTGTTAGAGAACTCTCAAATCCTCACACTCTTTGTTGCGTTGGAATTGAGATTTAGTCCTCTTTCTTACCAAATGATTCTCCATTAGTTTTTGATCTCATATCAAATCTTCTTGTGAACACTTGTCATCAATATTCTTTAACAATTCGAAGTGGTAAACATGATACCCTGTTTCAACTCACTAAAATTAGCAAGTCGAAACAGGGGGGGGCATATAGCTACCCTCAAATTTTCATCACCTTCCTTAGTAAGCATTAGGTGATTTTGTGATCTAACATGTGTTTTGTAGGGTGCGGTTCCTAACTGTGTACTGCAGATACCGCTGGGGGCTTCGTTCGACAGACTTATGGATATATCCTTTTTCAAATAATGTTTACTTTTCTGTACTTTAGCTTGCATATGCACGTAGTGTTCATATGACCGCTAAAGTGGGGGCTAAATGTAGCATCGTAAATTGTACGCACTTGCTAGGGTGGTACAATTTCACACCTAGTTTAGCACCCGCCTTGGCGCATTTTGCATTTGCATTGCATTTCCCCTTTAGCACTTAATTAATTAAATTAATTAGGTCTAAGGTTCTATTTTATCATCTCCCATATCATAAAGTTGGGCCCTTTCATTAAAGTGTGCCCTTTTCATTTTATTCCTCCTATACATCATTTAATCAAAAACCCTAATTAGGTCCTATTTTGAACTTGGGGGCTTGATTTCAGGGGTCAAAACATCTCGAAATCACCTGTAACTTCGGGATTCTCTCTAAAATCATCATATCCGACAGTCCTAAAAATTTGGTGAAAAGTTGTCAGGACCATGGTGCCCGGAGTGCAACATGGTCTCGGACATTTTTCCCAAAATTTTAGGAGCACGATCCAATCATAAAATAAAGCTTAACCCCAAGAAATTGGCAGGATATTCAATCTCTAGGTCGGCCTAAAGTTGGAATTAAGACCTAGGGTTTCATATATAAGAGCTCTCTTTCTTCATTTGAAGGGATCGGATTTTTGGCTTTGAGGGACCTTCTATGCAGCGAAAGAGCAGATCTTTGAAGACTTCAACAACATTCAACATCCATCCATCAAGCATCTATCAATTTCATTCATCAATTTAGGGCTTTGAAGGCATTGAAGAACAATAAGGGATCACCGACTGAAGATTGGCTTGTACCCCTCCCTTGGGGTTGGGTATGATTTCATGTTTTTTTCATGTCTTTACATAAGCTTCATCATATCATTTGTATTCATGCTTTAGATCACTTTGCATCTTGATTTGGAGCACTTACATTATCATTTACAAGCAATTAGGGTTTACTGTCTAGGTTGCTCTAGTTTGCTTTCTTGCATTTAAGGACCTTGCACGCACACTAGGTCTGCACACACAATACATTTTACAATACAACTTGGCTATTCATGGAGGTGGAAATCACCGAAGTGGGGGTTTGACTAAGGCAAAACCCTATATAGCCACCCAATTACCTTTTCAGATATAAGTGCAGGTTTTGGGACTCGGACGACGCCGCAAGTTACAGATCCGGAAGAAGCAGACGGAGACCAAACAACACACCAAATCTCAAAGCAAAAGACCAGGACAGGGGCGTGGGGCACCCTGGTCCTGCCAGGACAGGGACGCTGGGTGTCCTGGTCCCTAGGACAGGGGCACTGGGCACCCTGGTCCTCCTGACAGACAGCATTTTCAGCATTTTTGACAGCTTTTCCAAGAGTGCAAAACAACAGTTTCTGGAGCAGATTCAGGGGCAGAATCAGGACAGTGGCGCCCACGCCCCCGTCCTGAACATTTTCAGTCAGATTTCAACTCCGGGTACGCATTTGCATTCTTGTCTTATCCTTGTATTTACAGCTTTCCATTGTTTAAGTTCAATTCTGCAATCTTGTCATTAGTTCATACTTGCATTTTGGGGTTAGGAATTGAACTTGCATCATTTTATCTTTCAATTACAACAAAGGAATAGAAATCCTAATAGGTATCTTGTGGCTCTCTCTTCCACAAGAAGAAGTAGCCAATTGTGTGATACCTCTAGGCTCTTTCGTATTCCACAAGTGTGTGGTTGAAAGTGAGATTAGGGCATGTTTGCTTAGTGTCACTTTTTCTCCCACACACAAGGTATGCTATAAGCAAGGTAATCTTATTCTGAGCACATAGAATCTGCTATAACATTCCAGATGTAAAGTTGCAGATATTTGTAATGATTTTATTGTAATATTTTGAAGTTGTAAGAGAAACCTCTAACAGTGTAAAAGACTCTAATCAAGTCTATAAATTGTAAAGCCTCTAACTAGGTGCAACATTTAGATTAAGTGTTGTAAAATCCTTTAGCAAGGTAGATCTAATAGATCTTGATACTCCTAACAGGGTAAGCTATTAGAAATAGCTAAACATGTAGCTCTAACCGAGCAACCTTTATTATTGTAGTAGTGAAGTTGTGGGTACCATCCCCACTGCAGTTTTTCTCTCTAATCAAGAGTTTCTGCATAACCAAAATATATGTGTTATGGAGTGAATCATGTATGATTGTTATCTATTTGTTTTAGTTTTATATTATGTTACTGCACTATTTAGTTTATGCATAACAACAAAGTTATTGTTGAAGAAAAGTTTTGGAGTACTGATTCACCCCTCCCCTCTCAGTACATTAGCTTTCCATATTGGGCCTAACACTTTAGTACTTACATCCTTCACTTATCATCCACCATATGGTGTATTTATCAAATTTATTTCTTCTACATGTAAAATCTATATGCACAAGATGGAATGACAATTGGTAGATGTAAATGCCATATTCCACAACCTTTGCTAATATCCTTTCTGCCAGTGCCAAAATGTGAGGTTTGTAACAAGATGCGACATCCGTCAAAGCATAATAAAGAGGATATTTCTAACAAGATGGCAGATCAAACAATGTAGGAAAGCATCGATTAAAAATAAATACAAGATTGTAGTTTATAGAGTTTAGTAAAAGGGGAAATGAACAAACATAACACTACTTTGGAAGGCTACAGAGATGGTGCATGGAACAATATAGAGACACACTATGCAAGAAACAAGAATAGAAAAGACCATAAATGTTGGCATTATACACTCAGATGAGAATAGTTGATGTTGTCATTGATGGAAACCAACTGGTAACATGGTTCATAGCTTACATCGACAGACACTATAGATTATTCACACCGACACCCAGTCTACACCAATAGAAGATCTTACTGACACTCCCAGCCGACATGGAAATTATATTGTTTTGTATTGTAATTATATTGTATAGCCGACATGATGTATTGTAAAGAATCATATATGTAAGAAAAATAGTAGGTCATTTTGTAAGTATGAAAAGTGTGAAAGATGTGTGAAATATGTATAGGTAATTAATGCAAGCGGTAAACGAGAGCGAATATCCGTAGATGCATTTTGATGTAATAATTTTATGAGCAAATAAGAGAAGAGTAGAGCAAAGAAAGGTTTATGGGAGAGGTATTTGACAGAGCTTAAACTAGTACTGAATCCAACATTGCAGATGTTATTTTGAGTAGTACATTGTCATTGGATTTAATCATCCAATCTTGTAGTCAGTGTGACTCCTATTTTGTGATTGAGCAGTGAGCTCTAGGCTATTGGCCTTCCTGCATGTGCAGGGCCCCTATTGTATAAGTAATATTTATTCATATTGGCCAGTGAGTAAATATTGTGGGTCACAAATCCTACCGAGGTTTTTCCCCTATCAGGTTTCCTCACCAAAAGTATCTGTGTTATGGTGTGCATTGATGGTTATACTGTTATTTCTCTTTATTGCTTTATTGCTTGTTTACTGGTACATTAATTTGGGTTGTAAAGTTGCAAACAAGTTTAAATCTTTAGTAAACTGGTTAGACACTAATTCACCCCCCCCTCTCAGTGTCTTTGGGATTGATCAAGTATCTAACAATAAATATAATTACCATAAATATAATTGAAACTCTACCATAAATATAATTACCATGTGTTTGATCAAATCAATAACTATTTAAAAATTGAAACGCTAGGGAGAGACATTAAATGTGAAGAGGATTGATGTGCATGGAGATTGTTAATTGCATATTTGAATAAATATTTTATTGTAATATTTATGTCAGTTCAATTTGTGTGCAAGCTTTACCCTCTTTGGAAGCTACCATACCATTATAATATCCATTGGGAAAAACATTGTCATTTTGCCATGACAACTTTTGCATTTCTTGTACAAACTTCTTAAAAATATGGTTGGAAAGTTAGTTTATGGTGGTTTGAGGTTGTAACCCACTTGGATGTGCATTTTTTGACATTTTGGTCTAATTCTCTTCATTTTTCATTGTGAAAATCATCATAATTTGATGTGAAGTTGATTGGATGTGGTAGATCAGTGATTTAACTTCATTTTGTCTTTTTGTGGCATTGAATTTCATTGTGTTTTAAAGAAGATATCATAGTTTTTCCAAAAAAATGTCAAAACCCTACCTAGTGTTTACCAAGAGGAGTAAATAATGTATAGTTTGGTTTTCCATGCACATAAGTTAACCCAAACGTGTGGGAAGACCTTTTTTCATCCTATGTATCATATTATGTTGTGTGCAGGGCTCCAAATTAGATTTGGTGCATGTTTGGGCATGAGGACAGTCTGACATCTCTATGTATCAGACAATAAAAGGTAGTAAGAGTGAAGAATTTGGTGGGAAGACCAAGAGATTGGTATTTTGAAGTGGTTGATGATAGAGAGAGGGGTGAGTGGACCCTATGCAACCTTTGGAAGGGTTTTTGGATCAAAACCAAATGAAATAGATTAAATTTCTATGATTGTCCTAAGGGTATTAATTGTCACAGTCATAGTTTTACTAGTGATATTGTTTTTGTTTTGATAGAGTTGTGTTTGTAAACCCAAGTGTGGACATGTAATGGAGTCATGAGATGTCTTATGACTACATCAATACTTAACAACAACATAGTGTGTAGGCATCTAAAATATAAAAGGACTACATATTGGAAGGATACAATCATCCATACTTATCACAAGCTTTTGCAGCTCATGTAGACTCAAGGTGAGTTGCAAAATGACCTTCACTGAGTGTGAACCCTATCTTCACAAATTATGATAAGTTGCCATGATACTTGACCCTATACTCATGGTGTTGGCTCAATTCATATTAGTTTTTCCAAGCCTAGAAGCCAATTAATATATCAAAGGGTGTCTAGAAGAATGGATTTATGATCATTGACTTTGTATGTTGAAACCATTATACATGCCCCTACCTCTACATCATAAACATGAGTTAAGGATGATAGTGTGGTGTGCAAACATCCTATATGGATAGGACACAAGAATCTATACCAGATAGTGCTAGGTAAAATATATTTAATATATTAGACTTACAGGGACATATGGGGAAGTTTGTGCGTGTGATGATGCCATGAAAGGTCTGATATCCCTATGTATCAGACTAAGAAACTAGTGAAAGACAAAAAAATGCATTGAGAAGGCAAAAGGTTGAATTGCCTAATGTTTGTTGTTGAAGTGATGTGTGGGGACCCTGCCAAGTCAAATACCTTGTTGTAGTTTCAAAGGGTGGAAAAATAATAAGCATTTTATTTATTGTCCTAATATACCATCCATCATAATAATGATTACCAATGATGTGTGTGTTGCAAACAAAGTTCTAGAGGAAGGCTCTTTCTATTGTAATACCAAGTGAGTGCTCATAGACCTTGTGTAGGGTCCTCCAAGCCTAGAGTAAGGAGTTCAAAGCCTAGATACATTGATTTGGCCTTGTGGCCATCAACGAGTGTTGACCCAATAGGAGAAGTCTTGAGACTGACAATTTTCGAAGTGTGGCATTGTTGAGAGCCAACACTTATGTGTGAACCCTGTCTTCAAGTATTATGATTAGTTCCCATGATACTTGACCCATTCTTCATGGTGTTGGCTCAATTCATATTAGTGTGTTTTGTTGAAGAAACGTGATGTGAGAAGTTTGATGTAGAGGCAAGGATAGAAATCAGTATTTTATATTAGGACAACAACCACATTGATTAGGAAAGTCAAATAAGGTCTCTCCAATGTTTAGGATACACAAGGGCAGCATTAGTCATGTAAGTATGCATGACCATGGAATGGATAGTTACTTTCCTTTTAGACTGATTTGGATAGTATTGAGAGGATCCTATAAGGATGACTATCACCATACTCTCGATGACTTCACAACATTGATAATGAATTCACATTAGAAACTCATGGATTACCCCAATTAGACATTATTCAACTTAATATATGATACAAGGATTGCATACCACAAAGCCATTAGATATGTTTTGAGATGAAAAAGAAGAGTTAAATGGTTTTGGTTTAATTTGGTATATTATACTAAAACGTGATTTCATAACTAACATTTCAACTTCTATATAACTAGTTCTATAGCCCGATTTTCTTGCTTGTGAAGAAAGACCATGTCAGACAATATCAGTGAACAACAAAAAAAGGAGACAATTGCTAGATTGTGGTCTAACTTGAAAAGAAAAGGTGATGGAAAATGTTACTGTCCCTATAAAATTTGTAAGGGGTTAAAGACTAGAAGACTTCTAATCAAAACAACTAAGAAACATTGTAGGCTACATGGTCAGATTGAAGGTGGACATGATTATCATCCATTGGTAAGTTTTTCATTATATCATTTTAACAATTTATATACATAAGAAATCACTTGATGATGAGATCATGATCATGGTTTATTTATGTTTATCAATTTTATATAGGTCGAGCACCCTAGAGCATATGATATGGATCAACACAACTTGGAGAATATGGTTTTAAAAGTGGAGGAACATGGAGGTGTGAATATCGAAGCTGAAGATAATGATCCCATGGAGGATGATGGTCATGAGCCACAAAACATAATTGAAAAATGATGGTACAAATACATTGATCCATGACACATTTAGTACTGGCACAACTGATCATTATGATGAAGATGACCTTGATGTTGTTCATGATGTCCCTCTACTTGAGAAGGCATCTGAGGCCCTTTACGAAGGCTCCTAGATAACTCTTCTCTCTGTTGTATTGTTTTTGGTGAACAAAAAGGTTATGAATGGTTTATCCAACATAAAAATCTCACGTATGTTAAGGTATATCATATATGTCATAATAAATGGTGAATCATGTTGTACCATTAATATTCTTTATATTAACAAATTATATTTTTTTGTTGTAGATTGATAGGTGAGTTTTTGTTATCACCATCAAATATTCTACCTCGCTCATACCGAGAATTATCTGCCATTATGAAATATATTGGAATATAAAATCAAGCAATAGATGCTTGTCCCAATAATCATATTATATATAACAAACAACATGAATTTCAAACGGAATGTCCTGAATGTCATATCAGTAGATATCGAACAGATCAAATAACAAAAAGGGTTCCTCGTGAGGTTCTTCGCTATATTCCCATTATTCCACGTAGGCAATGATTATTCAAGTGCACTATCTTGGCACAATTTATGGATTACCATGCACACAATAGAAGTCGAGATGACATTATTTAAATGTCTGCAGATGGTTCAACATTTATGGACATAGAGGAAAAGTGGCCACACTTTAAAGAAGAACCTCGTGATCTCAGGCTTTCATTAATAATGGATAGTGGACCAATCCATTTGGAGAGATGAGATCTGTTTACTTAGTGTGGCCTATTTTTGTTATCAACAATAACATTCCTCCATGGATGTCAATAAAGAGGGAGCACATAATGTTGGCAATGATTGTTCTGAGTATTTTATCATTTAAATATAGTCATCTACATTTAACTATAAATATTGTAGTAAAATGGTCATAATAATTATGTAATGTTTTTGTTCATTCGATTAGGTAAGTACCAAGTTAAAGATATGAATGTACATATCAAGCCTCTTATCAACAAGTTGCTAGAGTTATGGAATGGTGTCACTATGTATGACGTCTCTAGACCAATAGGACAAAGACAATTTCAATTCCATGCGATGCTTGTATGGACAATACACAATGCCCCAGTGCTAACACATTTTTGTGGTATGTTATAGTGTTCAAGTTGTGCATGATAATTATAATTTAAAAAATTAACATATTTAATCCAATTATACATTATCTTGTAGGCCTTCAAACAAAGGGAAAATTTGCTTGTCCAGTTTGTGGTCCAAAGATGAAATCTCGTCATTCAAAAAGTTTAGGAAAGCAGGTGTTTGATGAGTATAGGCACTTTCTCCACAAAAATCATAAGTATCAAAATACTGAAAAACATCTTTTCAATGGGAAAGAAGAGAATACATCAAAGCCACGAAGAATGACGCCTCACCTGTGGAAGTTGGAATATAATAGAATTAATCATCAAGGTAATGCCATTCCATCTAATGATTTATATCATAAAACATCTTTTTTATTGTGTTTTGTTTACTGATGATGTGATTGATGATCGTGAAGGTCGTGAAGGCATAAATGACCACCTTCCTAAGGGACTAAAAAGTTATCTCCAACAATTTAATAGGTTTCCCTACTACAAGTAGTTACAAATTGTGCATTTGTTTGATACTATGCATATTGGAAAGAATATAACAGAGACATTATAGAAAATATTGGATGGAAGGTGTGACAAAGAAAAAATTGTCAAAATTTGTAGTGACATTCAGGATTCCATCATGCAATGAAAAATGGCATTCAATCAAATAGCCATGGAGACCAAATTAATATAAGTGAGCTTCCTTGGTTATTAATAGACCAGCAAAGCAATGCTATAAAAGAATTCATACAAAAAATTTGATTTCCCACAGGATTTGCTGCGAACATAAACAATCTCATATCAAAGAAAAGTGAATTTGGGCCAGGGATGAAAACGCATGATTGGCATACCTTCATTAAGGCAATTCATGTTCTTGTGTTTTTACTATATATTTGTATACTATGCATGTACTTTTTATTGTAATGTGTTAGGAAAAAATGAAAAGATAATTTTATAATTGTTGCAGTACGTTCTACCTCTATCTCTCCCAGATGACTTCGACAATAATGTCAAGAAAGCCATATATGATCTTGGAAAATACATAAGGTAAGTAGTGATATTTGTTCAGTTTGTTGTATAGATATTATATTTGTGATTCGTTTTACTTGTTATGTAATATATTTTTTTGCATCTTGAATATCTTGTAGGTGGTTTTCATGTAAAGAAATCCATAAAGAAGATATAAAATATTGGAAGAGAAAAATTCCTCATCTAATGTGTGAAATGCAAAAGTGTACATCTTCAGCTTTTTTCAATGCACAAGAACACTACCTTATACACCAAGTTGAGGAGATTGAATTGTTTGGACTTGTACACACTAGGTCAATGTGGATGGTTGAGAGGCACTTGAAATTTTTTAAAGCTTTGGTTCGACAAAGAGCACATCCTAAGGATTCTATGGTGAAGGGATATATGGTATACCAGACTATGGTGTACATTTATGAATATCTTCCTAAGTTTGTAGCAAAGATCCACATGGATTTCATTTGGGATCCTAACCCCATTAACAAATTCGAAGGGGAGTACTTGAATGGAAAAGGTAGATTGAGGAAAGTGAGAGGTAATTATAAGATGTAATTGTAGTTAATTAATTCTTAATCCTCAAAATAAATCGGTTGTAAGACGTCTATTTATTTTTTATATAGTTGGTCGAGAGTGGGATGCACTAAATTTGTATATTACAAACAATCTTGATTGGATGATGGTATAGATTGAACATTATCAACATTTTGGTTGCACATTAACATGGGAAGGTGTGGCTTCATTGGTTAAAGAAGCTCATCGTAATGGAGATTCCAATGTTACACAAAGGGAAATTGATTTAGCATATGGTTTAAGAGATAAACAGGTACGTATAAATTTATTAATCACCCATATGTTTATCAACTCACGATACAATAATTTTTACATGTTTGACATATCGCAGGTCAAACACCACAATGCTATGTGTTGCACTAGTCATAAATTTCACATGAAAAAGTTGGATGACATGAAGAAAACTTGTGATTCTGGCATCACTGCAGTCTTTGAGGTGACAAATATTTCATTGAGAATGGCATACATCCTCAAGAGTCTCAAAATTGATACTATGGCATTTTGGATGATATACTTGAGTGCGACTTTAATTCCTTCAAATTAGTTTTGTTCATCGTCAAATGGTACAGGCTACGATTGAATAAAAATGATCCTGATAGAACTGTTATTGAACATGATAATGGTTTTACAATGGTTAATACAAGGTCATTTGAACCAGTTGGGGATGAGCCCTATGTTCTTCCAAGCCAATGTGAGCAGGTATTTTACTTAGAGATTCCACATAAACTGGGTTGGTCATTTGTAGTTAGACATGATCCAAGAGGAAGGCCAATAAAGTATAATGTGATGGAAGAAGAAGATACCAAAGAAGTAGAAGATGAAGTAGATGATAATTATGATTGATAGTTTCTTGACAATGATGAAGAAGAAGAAGTTGATGATGATGATGATGATGCTGATGATGATGATGATGCTGCTGCTGCTGATGATGATGATGCTGATGATGATGGTGGTGGTGATGGGGATGGTGCTGATGGTGATGCTGATGCTGATGGTGATGGTGGTGGTGGTGGTGGTGATGGTGATGGTGTTGGTGATGGTGATGGTGATGATGGTGATGGTGATGGTGATGGTGATGATGACGAAGACAATGGTGGTGGTAGTGGTGGTGGCAGTGGTGGTGATGATGATGATGATGATGATGATGATGATGATGATGATGATGACAATCATGATGGTCATGATGATGAATGAAATGTATGAGGTATGCAATTAGTATATTATCTATTTAATATTGATTTCTTGATGGAATTTTTTTGGACTTATATGGTTACATAATTAATTCATTATGTTTTGAATTATAATGCCATTACATAATTAATTCATGATGCACCTTTTAATGTTTTTAATTCATGTTCCATGACCTCAAGCAAATCCTTATAGTAGAACTATGCCACCCCAAGGAGATGGAGATAGGGAGAGTGACTATTTATGTGACATTTTTTAAACTTTGTGTTTATTTGTGGAATTTGGATTGTTTATTAGCTATGTGATGGATGTTAATTTAAAATACATATGTGATGGATTAGATGTTTATGATGATACATGTGACATTTTTTGAACTTTGTGTTTATTTAGAGAATGTGGATTGTTTATTACCTATGTGATGGATGGTGATTTATGATACATATGTGATGGATTACATGTTTATGATGACACATATGTGATGCTAATTATGATGCTCAATTACATATATGATGATACATCACGTGATGATTATGATGCTTATGATACATATGTATTTATTGTTTATCAACTTACAAATGTAATGCTCAATTGATGGTGTTGATTTCATGTATAGTCCATGTGTGATGTTGTCACCCTTGGTGGGAACAAGTCATTGACTACAGACATCATCAACCATTTAGTTGAGGATCCTTCATAGTCTACATAAAGTAAAGGTAAGGAATTAAAAAATTTGCAATGATTATGATGACAACATCTTTTTTTTATTTAATACTCTTTTTGTCTACAAAGTTCATGTTGTTCATGTTGTGTACTATGTAATTTTTAGCTAACATAAGATAATTAAATTATATGTGCAGGAACCTGAACCCCTTTGACAAGGATCATGCACGGTCTCATGGATTGACAGGTATAACTAGTCAATACTATTAGGTACCGGAGACAACTGAGAGGAGGGGGTGAATCAGTTGTCAAATAAATTCAAACCAAAACAACTTAACCAACCATAATGCTTAATACCGGTAAACCAAACTTTATGCCAGTAGACAGTTTATCAGTTAATTATAGTACCGGTAAAGATTAATGTATGAAACAAAAAGACAATAACATCCACAACACATAACACCAATATTGTATGTGGAAACCCTGTAAGGGGAAAAACTATGGTGGGAAACCTTACCCACAATCAGATGATACTACTGCAGATAGTATGTGTACATAAATGGGGTCTGCACATGTAGAAAGGCCAAGCGCCTAGAGCTCACTACTCAAACACAAATAGGAGTCACATTGACTACAATTGGATGGTTAAATCCAATAAGAATGTACTGCTCAAAATAGCATCTTCATATGCTAGATTCAGTACCGGTGTAGTTCTGATTATCTTTACAAATACCTTGCTTCACACTCAAATGATGTCTGCATGTATAGCTCTACTTAATCTCGCATATACCTTCTTACAATTCCTTATCCCAATCACATATCGATCTTACATATATACCATAACCTAAGACCAATTTTAGTAGGTTGGCTCTAATAAATATTACAATAAAATAATTACAAGTAAATCAATAACCAATGCAATATTTGATTCAACATGTCAACTTAATGTATTTACAATAATAACAAAATCATCTCCAAAGCGTGTCATGTTGATCTGGAATAGATAAGCCTATTGGTGCATAACCTAGACCTATTTGCCGGTAACAGCAAATATGCAAATACGAATATGCCAATGAACAAATATCCAAGACAAAGTGTCCAAACAATGTCTTCGACATAACTAGATGTTTTCCATGCCATTCCAAGTTCCGGTGAACAATATATCCTATTGGTATAGCAGATACTGGTGACTGTGCGTAAGTCACTTGCTTGCCGGTGAACATTGTCAATTCTCCAAAGTGCTAGAGTTGATAAGTGTTGATAGGTGTTGACATCAATGAAAAAACCATACCAAAATATGAACAATCTCCCCCTTTGGCATTGATGGCAACAAAAGATGGAAAAACCATCAAAGTGCCAAAATAGAAATGCCAAATACCAAAAACCAACAATCTCTCAAAAGAGATCATAAGTAGAAATCAAAATTCAAAATCAATCTCTCCAAAGTAACAATCTCTCCCCCTAAGAGTAACATGTGTTTTCCTTGTGTTTTTCCATATCAATCTCTCCCCCTTTGACATCAAATTCCAAAGCCAAAAAGCCAGGTTCAGATACAAAATACCAATCAATTGAGTATGCCAACTACTCCCCCTAAGAAGTAGCTCTCCTCATCAAAGCCAGAGTAAAATATTTCTCTGTTAATTCTGTCGGTTGATGACAAACATCAACTATCTAAGTATCTACCGGTGGGGGTATGACCCCAAGATGGTCTCTATGATATTCAAAGGTCTCCTTACGTAGAGGTTTAGTGAAAATATCTGCAATCTGCTCTTTAGTATTCACATAAACTAGTTTTACTTCTTTTGCTTCAACATTCTCTTTCAAAAAATTCAGTTTTATAGAAACATGTTTGGTTTTAGAATGTAGTGCCAGATTCTTAGATATATCAATTGTTGTAGTGTTATCACAATAGATAGTTATAGGTTCCTTTCATTTTACCTTTATGTCCTTCAACATTTGCTTAAGCCATAATACCTATGTACAGTTAGTTGTTGTTGCAACATATTCTGATTCTACTATTGATAAAGATGTGCAACTTTGTTTCATACTCAACCAAGAAATTAATTTGCTTCCAAAAAAAAATGCTCCGCCGGTGGTGCTTTTTCTATCTTCCACATCTCCTGCCCAATTTGCATCTATGTATGCACATAATTCAAAGTTTTCATCTCTAGGATACCATAAACCAAGATTTGTAGTGCCTTGTAAGTACCAAAAAATCATTTTTACTGTTGATTCATGATTTTCTCTAGGATTACTCTAAAATATTCAAACAATACATACTTCATTCATAATATCAGGTCTTGTTTGTGCCAAATATAGTAGGCCTCCTATCATAGACTTGTATCTAGTCAGATTTACAGGTGTAGATTCATCCCTTAGTGATAATTTGTCATTTGTAGTCATAGGTGTGCTTACCGGTTTAGAGTTCTCTGTCCCAAATTTCTTTAGTAACTCCTTCAAGTACTTGGATTGACTTAAGAATACACCTTTATCAGTCTGTGAAATCTGTAATCCTAAAAAGAATTTTATCTCTCCAATCATAGACATTTCAAATTCATGTTGCATTTCAATAGAAAAGTCTTTACATAATTCATCTTCTCCTCCAAAGATTATATCATCAACAAAAACTTCTATAACCAAGATGTCATCATTAGTCACTTTATACTATAAATTGTTGTCAGCATTACCTTTAGAAAAACCAATCTTCAAAAGATATTTATCCAATCTTGCATACCAAGCTCTTGGAGCTTGCTTCAGCCCATACAAAGCTTTTCTTAACCTCCAAACCATATCTTTGTTATCTGTCAAAGAAAATCTATTAGGTTGCTCAATGTAAACTTCTTCTTCAAGATCTCCATTCAGAAATGCACATTTAATATCCATTTGATATACTTTGTAGTTCTTGTGTGCTGCAAAAGCCAAGAATAATCCAACTGCCTCAACTCTAGCTACCGGTTCAAAGGTTTCATTTAATCAGTTCCTTCGTTCTATGGATATCCCTTACAGACTAGTCTTGCTTTATTTCTGATTACCTTACCATCTTCATTAAGTTTGTTTCTGAATACCCATTTAGTTCCAATCACATTTTTGTCTTTAGGCCAGGGAACTAAAGTTCATGTGTTATTTTTCTCAATTTGTTCTAGTTCCTCTTCCATAGCTTTAATGCAGTGTTTATCTTCACATGCCTCATTAATTGATGATGGTTCTATTTGAGAAATAAGACATACCTCTTCATTTGCCAGTCTTACTCTTGTCATAACTCCTTGATACTTGTTCCCAATTATCTGATTTTCAGAGTGATTCAATCTTACATATAGTGGTGTCTTTTTTTGTTGTTGTTCCTCAGTTACAGTGAAATTTTCAGATGATACTGGTGTAACTAGATCTTCATTCTGTACCGGTGGATTCAATTCATTTGTCAGTATCTCTGTTGCTAGTTCAGAGTCTATATACCTTGAAGTTCCTCTAAATTGTTCATCAATCTTCACATTTGTACTCTCCACAATTTTCTGCAATCTCTTGTTAAAACATCTATATGCCTTGCTCTTAGATGAATAACCAAGAAATATTCCTTCATCACTTCTAGGATCAAATTTTACAATATACTCATCTCTTCTAATATAGCATTTGCTTCCAAATATTCTGAAATATTTAAGAGTAGGAGTAATACCAAACCATAGTTCATGAGGGGTATTACCAATTTCTCCTTTGATGTGAACTTTGTTGAATGTATAGACCGCTATCTTACTGCCTCTCTCCAATATACATGTGGTAGATTTGCTTCAGATAACATACTTCTAGCTACATCCAAGATAGTTCTATTTTTCCTTTCTACAACTCCATTCCACTATGGTGTCCGGGGTGCTGATAACTGTCTTCTAACTCCATTCACTTCACAGAATGTATTAAATTCCTTAGATGTGAATTCTCCTCCTTGACCTGATTTGAGACATTTGATTTTCTTGCTGGTTTCATTCTCTACCATTGCTTTGAATAGTTTGAAATTTCCAAGTGCTTCTGATTTTTCTTTGAGAAAAGTAACCCAACACATTCTAGAATAGTCATCAATGATTAGCATGAAATATCTATCACCTTGTAAACTTTTAGGTCAAGCTGGACCACACAAATCAGTATGAATTAGGTCAAGAGCATTATTTGATTTTTTTGGAATATTTTTAAAAGATGCTCTAACTTGTTTTCCAAATTGACATTCCTTACATACCGGATTGTGAGGCTTGACAATCTTAGGTAAATCTCTAACTACCTTAGTAGTACTAATTTTTACCATGCAATCAAAATTTACATGACAGAGTCTCTTATGCCATAGCCAACTTTCATCAATGTGTGCAATCAAGCATGTCTTTTCATTGTTATTCAAATGAAAGATATTACCTCTAGTTTGATTACTGGTTGCAATTTGCAAACTAGTTCTGTTCATGATTTTGCATTTTCCATTTTTGAATTGTAACTAAAATCCTTTTTCAACTAATTGACCAACACTCAAAAGATTATGCTTTAAACCTTCTACATAGTAAACATTGTCAGTATTATGCTTACCATCAAGAGATACTATACCTTTTCCTTTGATCAAACAAGCTTTATCATCTCCAAATCTTACTAGGCCTCCATTGTATTCCTGAAAGTTCAAGAATTTACCTTTATCACTAGTCATATGATGTGAAAATCCTGAATCAATGATCCATTCATCCTTAACTTCAAGTTTAGCTGTCAGGGCCTGCTCTACCGGTTGAATAGTAGGTGTCAGTTGATCTTCTGTTATAGCAACAAAAACCCATCCATTTTCTATCATATCTTCATCAGAATCATCAATGACTCCTTCATCAATAAGATAACAAGATTTATCTTTATTCTTAATAAATCTGTATCTCTGATATTTAGGGTTAGGCTTGTATGTTCTTCTAGCTTCTTCTCTTAGTCTAGCATGTCTATCAGGGCATCTTGGAACCATATGACCAATCTTGTTATAGTTAAAACATTTAAAGGGTGCTTTACCTTCATACTTACTCCCAACTGCACCTTTAGGCATTTTCCTTGCAAATAGTGCTTCAAGTTCTTCAAGTTCTTCATTTTCTCTCCTGCTTTCCTCAAGTTCTCTTGCATAAAAGGCTTTCTAATCAGACTTGTCAAATGATGGTGCAGATGATGTTGATGCCTTAAAAGCTAAATCTATCTTTATAGTAGCAACAGGACCAAATTCCTCAATTTCAAAAGTTGAAAGTTTTCCAATCAATTTATCCCTAGTTACTGATGTATTAGGCATTGTTCTCAACTCATTTATAGCAGTAAATTTCATTTTATATGTCGGTGGCAATCCTCTTAAAACTTTTGAAACAATTTCATCTTCATTTAAGGTTCCTCCACAACATTTAATACCCAAAACAATTTCATTTACTCTTTCCATAAAAGCAAAAATCCTTTCATTTTCTTCCATTTTTAGATTTTCATATCTGACCCGAAAGCTTTCAAGTTTTGCAATTTTAACTGTGGAATCTCCTTCATTCAATGTTTTCAAATGATCCCAAATAGCTTTAGCAGTAGACCTATCTGATAATCCCATGATTTGCTAATCTGTTAATGCGCTCAAAAGTGCTTCTCTTGCTTTGCAATCATTTTCTTCATCTTTTCCCAAGGTAGGTGGAATAGGCTAACTAGATGTAGGAGCTGTATAGCCATTCTTTGTAACATCCTAGATGTCCTTTCCAATGCAATTTAGATGTGTCTCCATTCTGATCTTCCATATACCATAGTTGGTTCCATCAAGTTTAGGACTGTCCTTCCTGAAATAGTTAGTAGACATTGGATCTCCTCAAGCTGTTAAACTTCTACAAAAAGAGGACTAGGCTCTGATACCAATTGTTAGGTCCCAGAAACAACTAAGAGGGGGGGGGGGGTGAATCAGTTGTCCAATAAATTCAAACCAAAACAACTTAACCAACCATAATTCTTAATATCAGTAAACCAAAATTTATGCTAGTTGTCAATTTATTAGTTAATTACAGTACCAGTAAAGATTAATGCATGAAACAGAAAGATAATAACATCCACAACACATAACACCAATATTGTATGTGGAAACCCTGTAAGGGGAAAAACCATGGTGGGAAACCTTACCCACAATCAGATGATACTACTGCAGATAGTATGTGTATACAAATGGGGTCTGCACATGCAAAAAGGCCAAGCGCATAGAGCTCACTACTCAAACACAAATAGGAGTCACACTGACTACAATTGGACGGTTAAATCCAATAAGAATGTACTGCTCAAAATAGCATCTTCATATGTTGGATTCAGTACCGATGTAGTTCTGATTGTCTTTACAAATACCTTGCTTCACCTTCAAATGATATCTGCATGTATAGCTCTGCTTAATCTCACATATGCCTTCTTACAATTCCTTATCCCAATCACACATCGATCTTACAAATAAGATCTTACATATATACCATAACCTAAGACCAATTTTAGTAGGCCGGCTCTAAAAGATATTACAATAAAATAATTACAAGTAAATCAATAACTGATGCAATATCTGAATCAACATGTCGGCTTAATGCATTTACAATAATAACAAAATCATCTCCAAAGCATGTCATGTTGATCTGGAATAGATAAGCCTACTAGTGCATAACCTAGACGTATTTGCTAGTAACAACAAATATGCAAATAAAAATATGCCAATGAACAAATCTCCAAGACAAAGTGTCCAAACGATGTCTTCAACATAACCAGATGTTTTCCATGTCATTCCAAGTTTTATGAACAATATATCCTGTCAGTGTAGCAGATACTAGTGACTGTGCATAAGTCACTTGCTTGCCAGTGAACATTGCCAATTTTCCAAAGTGCCAGAGCTGATAAGTGTTGATAGGTGTTGACATCAATGACAAAACCATACCAAAATACCAACAAATACACCCTATAGAAGCAGTTTATTTTTAAAAAATTACTTGGAAAACAAACTTCCTTAGTTTTTCAAACCTTGACATTAGCAGCAAATCTAATAAAGTTATCAACACTTGAGGCCCCTGTTGGACTTATTCAAATTTAAATCCCAACATCAACTTTAGGGCTGACTTCTTCATCAACATTACCCTCATTTGCAAATTTTCTCTCTCATTACCAGCTAACTCTCTCATTTGATGGAGTGCAAGTACCACCAAATAGGTATTTGTCAGATGTGTCTTCCTCGAGTGAGGGAAATGTAGGAATAGAAAATGAAAGTGAGACATGTAATAGGTCTACAATAGGGAGATCAACTAGAGGTCAAAAGATTAGAAGAAAATTCAATAAACACATGAAATTTTTCCTTGCTCAAGGGGGGTCATGTTCTTATGATGATGAGACCAAAGGCAACATTGAGGTGCCATTGAGGTACAAACATCTACAGAAACAATGGGTACCCAAGGAACTTCCTCCAATAAACACTGATTTTTGTGTTAACGATAGGATATATCTCATAACACCTTCGTTGTTACATGGTTTCGGCCTATTTTCCATGGACAAAATAAAGGTCTGTTACAAAAAAAGTTGTTGAATTGATGGAGTTTGTCGGACCTTGTTACAATTACAATAATTGGATGCAGATTGTTTGATATAAATAAAGTATGCGTAGGTATGCATTGTCAACAAATTATATACAATAGAAAGATAATGATCAAAGTAAATGAGTGGTTGTAAACATTGATGGAAGGCCAAAAGTAACAGGGAATATTGCAGGTTTTATAAATAATACGCGACCTGGGTCAACTAATAAACAACCCAATTGCATATTTGAGGTGTGCGAGGGAAGTCATGTATTCGTATGTGCGATAAAATCAATAAGTGCAGGCAAAGACATTCTAATCGATTATAGTTTGAATCGTATAGATACAAACAAAATTACTATCATGGGGGTGGTACGTACTATATACCATTTAAATTAACCAACCTCCAATTAATGACTCCAATATACCATTTTATTATGAAGTTTTTTCGCTAACATTTTTTATATTTTTTCTTTGTCACAGGGCGACATGGATCCATCACATACCGCAGATAGGTATGTAGGTCGTGACACTTCTACCAACTAGGTAAACCTCATTGTAATTGTACAAATTAGATAGAAGCAAATTGTTACATTATTATGTTCTTTTTTTGAGTGTTTTAGACTAATTTTGTAATTGTTAATGATATTCTTGACACAGACGGATGTTCAGGGAAAGGGAAAGGGAAAGGGAAAGGGAGTTGCAGTACCTGAGCACCTCTCTAGGGATGTGGACTCAACATGATTAAGCGATGATGACCCTAGAAATTCCACACACCCTATGGAATTGATAAAAAAGCCTCTTAGAAAAATTAGTAGAGAGATTGTTGCTTTGGCATCCGTGTATCCTCAGATTGATGAGATACGAGAGAGGGTGCAAGTATTGATTTAGACAGCAGAAAACTTGCAAGTAAGTAGTAATGAAAGCTTTAATTATAACAAAAGTTCAATAATGGTTAATATTTTATTCTCTTTTATGTCATTAAGTAAAATATGTACGTGTTGTTTTTACAACAATTTATGTGCCCTCATGAAACTGGTGGCCGTGATCAGGGTGTTGTAGGTACTTCAGGTGATGACAATTTTCTTGGCTTATCACTTTGAGTACCCAAAATACATCATACTTGATACTGTCAATGTTCATAATAAAGGTTCATCCTTATTTACAATTCTTGCACTTTTCATATATTTAATGTATTATTCTTCAGGTGCTGTTAATGTTCCTGTGCAAATACCATCGATGCCTCATCAGAGGTTAGCCCCACCTATATTGCCGACTGCAATGTTGGCAATACGTAGCATGCAGACATCCTCCACTGCATGTCATATTGGCCCGCCCGCTGTTGGTAGATCCCTCTTTTTCTTTATCTTTTGTTATGTGTTTATTTCCCTTCAAGCGTTCTTTCTTGGGGGCATTTCATAGTGGATTCATTTTTTGCAACAAGAGATGCACATGAGGATGTGCTAGAGGCAACTACTACTGATAACATACCATCATTTCCTAGATCTTCTCATATTGCTAGTACGAGAACGTTGCAGGCCACATTGGTGGTGAGCGATGAAGAAATGATTCCCTTAAAGATACAGAAGGTTCCAGGTACTTTAAAATTATTATTATATATAGTCTAATTGTAATTTACTTTCTAATCACTCATTTTGGACTAATGATCCCATGAATTTTTTGCAGGAAATGATATTTTTTATAAACATCTTAGTGGCATTGCATTGTAGATATTTGGGCCCACCAAATGTAAAAGGTGGTACATCATATGTGAACTAACCCTAATCCACTATTTTGATTTCATATCATTGCTAGAATAGTTTTCCTTTGATCCATTTCTTGAACTATAATAAATATAGCTTCAGTTCATTTCTGAATTTAACAGGTTTTGTTTTGCTTTAAAAGGTGGAATGACCAAGAAAAAAGGTTAAAAGATGAATTGACAAACCATATGGTTGAGTGGTTTGGAAATGACACCTTTAACAAAACTAGGCTCCTTGAAAAAGCTGGCACATATCTAAAGTATGTGAGGGACCAATACATGACCCATTTAGAGAAGAACCTAAAGTACAAGCATCCCTCATGATTCTAGAGAGGGAGTGGAAGGACCTAATTTTGGATGCCAAGGAGAGAATTGAAAGGAAAAAAGGAAATACACCACCAGAAGATAATTACTCTTTATATTTATATAATCTAACATATTTCAAACTTTTCATAGATTGAGTGACACGTCAAAGGAAATCAAGGCAAGACAAGAAAAGCATGGGAAACTTAAACTCGGCTTTGGTGGTTATATGAAACTTGCCACGCGAATTGTAAGTATCTCATGTAAATGAAATATTGCATCAAAATATTTATAAATTGCAAATGATTTTTTTTTTATCAAACAATGCAAGCAAAATTCATGACACCAAGCAAAAATGCAGGGCTCTGAATTCAATAGATCATGCATAGAAGATAATAAGAGAATTGCCTACTAGCAAGGCTATACAACCGTGGTTGATCGGCTTCGAGAATTGAGTGGGCATACACAATATTTTGGTGTATCCATCACACAGGTAAATATGCTAAATGGAAATTGTTTCAAATTGAATACTTTACCAATAATCTAATTGATGTTGAGTTACAACATAAAGTGATTATATTTGTTTTAAATAAGCAAGCAATGATAACAATGTGCATGACATTGGAATGTAGCCTGCTAATCATGAAACGCCACCTGCACATGAAGGTCTAGATGTGCATCCCAGTAGTGGAGGTATTCATTTGCTATTCAAATTTATTTATGTAGTTATTAATACTGTTGTAGCGTCCTAAAATTGTGACACTTGCAATTTCGACTGCATTTCGGTCTTCACGATGGTGACGCAACACGCAACCTGAATGGAGACCCTGAAACTTGCTCACGACACTGAAAACTGCATTTTTCAAGCACCCTGGCCTGAACCTCCTTGCACCCTGCTGTCCCAGGAGGTGGGACCAGAGCGCCCAGCGCCCAGTGCCCTGGTCCCCAAGACCATGGCGCCCAGCGCTCTGGTCCTTGGGTCCTATTTTGGGCCCGGTCTCCTAAGGGGCTCGGGTCTTTTTGTTTGCAATTTGGAAATTAACTTTCCCTGGTCGGCCTAAGGTCGGGAAAATCAATCTATCAGCCCTAAATGACAAGTATATAAACTACATTTTCCTCTTTCATTCGATATGATGGAAAAGGCGTGGAAACTATACTCAAGCATTCAAGCATTCAAGCATTCTTTCAAGCAATTGATCATTTCAAGTCTCCATTCAAGGCTAAGTGTTGCATTCAAGACAAGGATTCAACCATTGAAGAGGAGATCACATACAACATATTACTACAACATACAACATACAACATCTAAACCTTCGCACATAAGGATACCAACATCCTTAGAACAAGGTATTAGTACTTGTTTTATAGTCATTTACATTTACAGCTCTTGCTCATTTCTTGGTTAATTCCAAAACTGGGGTTTGACCTAAAGGCAAACCCCTAATCCCTAACCCCCCAATCGTCTTCGCTTTTCTATGTGTAGGTTGCAGGTACGCAGCTGAAATTGAAGATCTGGAATCCTTGTGCAGAGACGAACAGATCCCCCTTCGTTTCGCGGATTTTTCGGAGGACCGTGGCGCCGGACGCCATCGTCCCGACAACTTTTGCTCAAATTTGCAGGACAGCGCCGTATCGACATTTTACTGCTAATTCCAGGTCCGCAGCTTCATCCTATAACCCGAACTCAGTTTATAAGCGAATCTTTATGACTTTCTATGCATGCTTAGCTTAATTTCCTTAACAACATTCTTTACAAAAGAGGGTAGCCTTGCTTTCCTAACCCTTGAAATTCATTTAGCATCCAATCTTGCATTGCGTGGGATTGGATCTTATGAGTTTCAACCCCTCTTTTGAATGTAAAGTCTCTCCCCTAAGTGAAAAACCATCGAATCCTAGCGAACTTCCCTTCTCTCTCCTCGGAGTCGGAAGAGGGGAGAACAACTAGGGTTCGATCGCGATTTTTCCGCTTTACATTTTGGTGAACCTGACGTGAACATCCTTTCTGATTTTTCATGCTTAGATCTGAAAAAATTGATTACATTTCCATGTTTGATCTTTTGCAAAATTTTAGAGGTGATTGCATAAAAACCCTAAATTTTCTTTTTAGTAATTGAACTTGCGAGATGTCTAAATGTTAATGCCTGTTTCAGATCTGCCCTTCTATTACAAATTTTCAATTCATATTTGTGCTTTAATTCTGAAAATTAAGTGGTTAAGTGTCAAAACCCTAATTTTTGAAACCCTCTTGATTCAACCTTTGTCCGACAATTTCACTGATCAAAACATCTCCAAATCAGCTGTAACTTTGGATTCCGCAATAAAATCACAATATCTTTCATCCCTGAAAATTTGGAAAAAAGTTGCGAGGACCGTGGCGCCGAGCGCCATCGTCCCCGACATTTTTTCTGAAATTTCGGGAGCGAGATCTTACTGTATTTTCCTGCTAAAATCTAGAATTTTGGCTGATTTTATCAATTTTAACACCTTCAAAATTACAGTCAAAGTTGGTCTTGTGATTGCTTGGATTAAGGCTTTTAAACATTTAAAAATCATTGAAATTGAAATTTTGTGTCAAAATTGTGTTCTTACTGTCCTAAATCTGAAAAGTGTGTTATCATTCATTAAAAATTTCAGTGCTTTATTCAAATTCTTGCATTTTGTGACTTTTGAAATTAAGTGCTTAATTACAACAACTTTGATTTCCGCTTTCAAAATTGAATTTTGCGTGAAATTGAGTCAATTTTCAAATTTCAAAATTTGCATTGCTCTTGACATTCCCTCTAAAATCATAAAATTCAAAATTTTAGTTTCCCTCTCTTTTTCAAAATTCAAATTTTGCATTTTTCGACAATCTTGATAGGGTTCAATTTTGAGATTACAACTTTAATTTGGCCTATCTACAGATCGTAAAATCACTCAATTTTTTCAGATTAGCTCTAAAATCATCATACCTTTCATTCCTGCAAATTTCGAAAAAAGTTGCAAGGACCGTGTTGCACTCCGGGCACCACGGTCCCGGACATTTTTTCCGAAATTTCGGGAGACTGTTGTGATTGCATTTAACAGCTTAAATCCAGAAGATTGGCTGATTTTACTAAAAATTGCTACCTCTAAAATCAAAATTTTCTCTCCTTCTCTAGTGCATGAGTTTTACAACAAAAAGCCCTACTTACACTATTCCCGTTAGACGAAGCCTTAGAATTAAGTCCTTCCAAGGTTTAATTACTGAGGAGATGGAACCTAATTTGAATGGTCTTTTTAACAAGGACATGGGTAATTCCTCTAATCCTCCTAATGATGAAGAAGCTCTCCATGAGGTTTCTGAAGAACAAATTTCGAAATTGGATAACCAATTTGACGATTTTCGACAATGGATGTCTCAAGAATACCCTGATAGTCAAGCTCTTCCTTTAATTGAGGGTCTAAAACGTATGCTTCAAAGTGATAAGAATGGAATTGATATTTTGCGTGGTATTTCACACATTGTGAATTTGAATGTGATGCCCATGAAGAGTTGTGCCGAAACTTTAGGTTATACACAACCTCCTACACAAGACAATCATTCTATTCCTTTGATGACTTCTATTGCTAGCATACCTACCTTTACATCAAACATAATGGCTACTTCTACACAAGACATTCCCCCTGTGATCACTAGTCATGGGGGCAATCCTCCCTCTTCTTCAATTAACCCTATCCCTTCATTCAATCTGACTTCTTCATTCTTTCCTTCAATGAGTGTTCCTATTACATCTCCGCAAATGAACATGACGCAAGGGGGCAATTCATTTAACCATTCCATCCCTCCTTGTAGTGTTCCTCTTGTCCAATCATCTCCTATGACTAATTATCATAGGGTCCCACCACCTTACTCTCTAATTTCTTTCAATAAAATAACACCTCCATCTCAATCTAACACATCCAATATGAATTCTTCGACTGAAGTGACCATTAACAATCTAGCACAAACTGTCTCTTCTTTACAGCAACAAATTGCCTCTATGAATCAATCTAAGTTTAGTGTGCCCACATTTGACGTTGCGAGCCCACTTTCTCTTGACATTGTTCGATCTATCCCTCCTAAACATGTTGAAATCCCGCATTTGGAGCTTTATACTGGTAAAGGAGATCCTCTAACACATGTTAAGACTTTTCAAACAATATGTACCAATTTTGCTTATGACCAAAGGTTGCTTGCAAAACTGTTTACTAGAACATTAAGAGACAAAGCCCTACAATGGTCTTGCTCGTTGCCTTCTTATTCTATTACTTCTTTTGAACAACTTGCAAATGCTTTCATTCAACAATTTCAAAACAATATAAGTCCTAAAGTTACTTTGATTGATTTAATGCATTGTAAACAAGGTGTTAAAGAAAAAGTGACTAATTTCATTGGTAGATATAAGCATTTGTATGCTCAAATTTCTTTTCCAGTGCCTGACAATGATATTCAAAGAATCTTTATTTCTAATTTACAAAAAGATATTCGAGACAAACTTCTGTTTTCTGAGTTTACTTCTTTCCAATAGTTGTGCGCCACTCTTCACAATTATCAACTGACTGTGAGTCAAATGGAACAATCACATCCTATGGCTCCGAGTGATAAGGGTGATAGCAGTCAACAACCATTTGGGAAGTTTAAACCGAATAGAGATTCCATTAAATTCAATGAAAACATCATCAACAACAATGTGAATGCAGCATCAGGTGTGCCTCCTATTTCTAAATTTTTCAAGAAAGAAAGAAAGTATACTCCTTTGAATGAATCATTGCATAGTATTATGAATAAGTTATTGGAACAAAATGTGCTTACTCTTCCTCCTATAAGACAAATTGATCCTGCAAAGATTACTTCACCTTATTTTGATAACAAAGCTTTTTGTCAATTTCACCGTCAGCCTGGGCATGATACTGAAAAATGTTTTTCTTTAAAGGGTAAAATTCAAGATTTGATTGATAATAATACTATCTCTGTTTCTGGAGTGAATGATAAAGGCAACACATCTGTAGCTCCTCCTAAACAAAATCTTCATATTTTCACTGATCCATTGCCTTCTCATACCTCTAATGCGATTGAGACTAATGATTCCTCTCTCTCATCTGATGGTCTTGTGTCTATGACTCCGAATGTGATTAACTTTGTAGAGCAGGAAGAAATCCCTGAAGAACCTTCCATCACATTTGATTCTAGCGAAACCATTAGGGCACCTAATGGTCCTTTATACATAGTTGCAAAAGTCAAGAATACACCTTGCCGTGGAGTGCTTATTGATCCTTCGTGCATGGTTAATGTTATTACTGAAGAATTTCTTTTTACTTTGCAATTGAATCAAGTGATCTATGACAAAACAGATGTGATTGTGAAATTATTTGATGCATTTTCTTCTCCTGCAATTGGTTCTATTACATTGCCTATTGAAGTCCATAACAAATCCCTTGATGTGAACTTTGCTATTATTCCATCTTCCGAACAATTTCATGTGACGCTTGGCTATCCTTGGCTATCTTCCATGAAAGATATTGCTTCTCCTATTCACAAGTGTTTGAAATTTCCCCATAATGGTGAAGTTGTTACTGTCAGTCATAGTCTCTTTAAACCAGCTGAAAGAACCTCTAGTGTTCCTCTTGATTATTTTTGGCCTAAACAATTCCAATCTCTTCCTCCGCGAAGTGATCATCTTTTCAAATCTTATCAAAAGTGGAAAACAGATATGATCCTATCTCTAAGTGAACCTAGAGCACCTAAACTTGATATTCCTATCATTCTTGAGAAGGAAGTTCTTCCTTTGAAAGATAAAACTAATGTCTTTCCTCAAGAAGAATCTCAACCCATCCCTATGGATGTGACTATGTCTATACCTAATAAACTTCCTAAGAGTAGACCTATACCTCCTCATCATGATGGACTTGGTCTTCTCCCTAAACCAAAAATTCCTCCTTTATATGGAGCAGTTCCTCCTCCTTCTTTTTATAGAGAGAAGAGACCTTCTTCTTCTCCTATTATCCATCCTAAGAGACCACAACCTAAACACTCAAGTGCTAAGGATGAGAACATTCCTCCTCCTCAGTCTTCTCCACTTCCTACTAAGACTAGACGAAATCGTTCTGCATGTGAACGCCGATGAAAGCGTCGTCTTAGAGCTCAGGCAGCTGCTTCTCAAACTTTGCAATCTCCAAAAACACCTTCAACAAGCATTATTCCATTTTCTCCTCAGCCGGACATTGAGCCTAAATCTCCTAAACATAAGATGCATGATGGTCTTGATCCTATGCGAGTTAAAGATCCTATTTTTATAAATCTTGATGATGATATAGATGAAAATGTTATTCATGATGAAAATGTTACTCCTCTTGCTTCTGATAGTGAATATGAACTTGTTGATGTCGATAACCATTTATCTAATGAATTTTCTAAAGCACTTATCCTAGCTCCTAGACAAGAACAATGTGGCTCGGAACATGAACATAGCCCTTGTTTGGATCTTGTGATAGCTCCATCTGCTATGTTGGATGTTCCTCCTCTAGCGTGTTCCCTGCCTTCCCAAAACATTGATCAGCAAGATCGGGGGGTAGATGACATGCTAGACTAGTTACATTAGCATAGCAGATTCTCTCCCCCTCTCTTTTGTTACTTCTTCTATATGTTATTCTCATTCTTCTATTTGTCGTCCTTAGTGTTGTCTACTTGAGGATGATGCAAAGCATTGAGATCTCTCGATCTCTCTCATGTTGACTCAAAAGACACATGTGTTCCCTTCTTCTAGGTGACCTTCCTTGATTGGGGAATGAAGAACAATTATGCATACATACATATGATATATATACATGAATTATCATATAGCATACTGACCCCGAGGAAAGCGAAGTCACCTTGTGCTTTGTGTTTTGTGTCTATTATCCTTGGGTTTATCTCACACTTGGGGGCTAAATCCTTGCGATAACGTGCTCCTTTCCTTTCTCATTCCTTATATGTATCACTACCTTAAAGCAATCACCCCCGGTGAGGCGTGTGTGATCGCTTTAACGTAGGGGGGCATACATCCCATTCATATCTTTTCAAGATACTTGAAAATTTCTTGGCAAATTTAGCCTTGCCTTGAAAATTTTTGATATCTTTCTTGCATGACTCATAGTGAGGGAGCCTTACTACTGACAGTCATGGTTCTTCCTCGCGATCTTCCCTTTTACTTTGTCAATCGAAGTCGTAAGATCCTTAGTCCACTGGGGGCTTGGTGTATCTTGCCTCCTTGACGTGGTGAAAGTCTTTCAATGTTGTTTCCTTGTACTTTACCGGAAGTATGAGCGTACGCTTATACTCCCGCTAAAGTGGGGGCTAAATGTAGCATCCTAAAATTGCGACACTTGCAATTTCGACTGCATTTCGGTCTTCACGATGGCGACGCAACACGCAACCCGAATGGAGACCCTGAAACTTGCTCACGACACTGAAAACTGCATTTTCCAAGCACCCTGGCCTAAACCTCCTTGCACCCTGTTGTCCCGAGAGGTGGGACCAGAGCGCCCAGCGCCCTGGTCCCTGGGTCCTATTTTGGGCCCGGTCTCCTAAGGGGCTCGGGTCTTTTTGTTTGCAATTTGGAAATTAACTTTCCCTGGTCGGCCTAAGGTCGGGAAAATCAGTCTATCAGCCCTAAATGACAAGTATATAAACTACATTTTCCTCTTTCATTCGATATGATGGAAAAGGCATGGAAACTATACTCAAGCATTCAAGCATTCAAGCATTCTTTCAAGCAATTGATCATTTCAAGTCTCCATTCAAGGCTAAGTGTTGCATTCAAGACAAGGATTCAACCATTGAAGAGGAGATCACATACAACATATTACTACAACATACAACATACAACATCTAAACCTTCGCACATAAGGATACCAACATCCTTAGAACAAGGTATTAGTACTTGTTTTACAGTCATTTACATTTACAGCTCTTGCTCATTTCTTGGTTAATTCCAAAACCGGGGTTTGACCTAAAGGCAAACCCCTAATCCCTAACCCCCCAATCGTCTTCGCTTTTCTGTGTGTAGGTTGCAGGTACGCGGCTGAAATTGAAGATCTGGAATCCTTGTGCAGAGACGAACAGATCCCCCTTCGTTTCGCGGATTTTTCGGAGGACCGTGGTGCCGGGCGCCATCGTCCTGACAACTTTTGCTCAAATTTGCAGGACAACGCCGTATCGACATTTTACTGCTAATTCCAGGTCCGCAGCTTCATCCTATAACCCGAACTCAGTTTATAAGCGAATCTTTATGACTTTCTATGCATGCTTAGCTTAATTTCCTTAACAAAATTCTTTACAAAAGAGGGTAGCCTTGCTTTCCTAACCCTTGAAATTCATTTAGCATCCAATCTTGCATTGCGTGGGATTGGATCTTATGATTTTCAACCCCTCTTTTGAATGTAAAGTCTCTCCCCTAAGTGAAAAACCATCGAATCCTAGCGAACTTCCCTTCTCTCTCCTCGGAGTCGAAAGAGGGGAGAACAACTAGGGTTCGATCGCGATTTTTCCGCTTTACAACTGTAAAGCGGAAAAATCCAACCCTAGTTGTTCTCCCCTCCCCAACTCCAAGGAGAGAGAAGGGGGAGTCACTAGGGTTGATGGTTTTCACTTAGGAGGGACTTTACATTCAAAAGAGGGGTTGAAACCCACAAGATCCAATCCCACGCAATGCAAGATTGGATTCTATATGAGTTTCAAGGGTTTGTGATAGCAAGGATACCCTCTTTTGTAAAGAATGTAGATGAAAAGATTGAACTAGGAATGCATAGAAAGTGATAAAGATTCGCTTATAAACTAAGATAGGGATATGATATGAAGCTGCAAACGTGGAATTAGCAGTAAAATGTTGAGATAGTGTTGTCCTGCAAATTTGAGCAAAAGTTGATGGGACGATGGCGCCCGACGTGCACACGGTCCTCCGGAAAATCCGCGAAATGAAGGGGGATTTGTTCATCTCTGCACAAGGATTCCACATCTTCAATTTCAGCCGCGTACCTGCAACCTACACACAGAAAAGCGAAGACGATTGGGGGGTTAGGGATTAGGGGTTTTCCCTTAGGTCAAACCCCGGTTTTGGAATTAACCAAGAAATGAGAAATGTTGTAAATGTAATGTAAAACAAGTACTAGTACCTTGTTGTAAGGATGTTTGTATCCTTATATGCGAAGGTATAGATGTTGTTGTTTGTTGTATGTTGTATGTTGTAGCATGTAATGTGTTGTAAGTGATCTCCTCTTCAATGGTTGAATCCTTGTCTTGAATGCAACACTTAGCCTTGAATGGAGACTTAGAATGATCAATTGCTTGAAGGAATGCTTGAATGCTTGAATGCTTGAGTATAGTTTCCACGCTTTTTCCATCATATCGAATGAAAGAGGAAAATGTAGTTTATATACTTGTCAATTAGGGTTAAAAGACTGATTTTCCCGACCTTAGGCCAACCAGAAAATGTTATTTTCCAATTTGCAAACAAAAAGGCCCGAAGTCCCAGGACCAGGGCGCTGGGCGCTCTGGTCCCACCTCCCGGGACAGCAGGGTGCAAGGAGGATCAGGCCAGGGTGCTGGAAAAATGCAGTTTTTGGTGTCATGAGCAAGTTTCGGGGTCTCCATTCAGGTTTAGTGTTGCGTCGCCATCGTGAAGACCCAAATGCGGTCGAAATTGCAAGTGTCGCAATTTTAGGATGCTACATTTAGCCCCCACTTTAGCGGGAGTATAAGCGTACGCTCATACTTCCGGTAAAGTACAAGGAAACAACATTGAAAAACTTTCACCACGTCAAGGAGGCAAGATACACCAAGCCCCCAGTGGAATAAGGATCTTACGACTTTGATTGACAAGGTAAAAGGGAAGATCACGAGGAAGAACCATGACTGTCAGTAGCAAGGTTCCCTCACTATGAGTCATGCAAGAAAGATATCAAAAATTTTCAAGGCAAAGCTAAATTTGTCAAGAAATTTTCAAGTATCTTGAAAAGATATGAACGGGATGTATGCCCCCCTATGTTAAAGCGATTGTACACGCCTCACCGGGGGTGATTTCTTTAAGGTAGTGATACATATAAGAAAATGAAAAAGGGAAAGGAGCACGTTATCACAAGGATTTAGCCCCCAAGTGTGAGATAAGCCCAAGGATAATAGACACAAAACACAAAGCACAAGGTGACTTCGCTTTCCTCGGGGTCAGTATGCTGTATGATAATTCATGTATATCATATGTATGTATGCATAATTGTTCTTCATTCCCCAATCAAGGAAGGTCACCTAGAAGAAGGGAACACATGTGTCTTTTGAGTCAACATGAGAGAGATCGAGAGATCTCAATGCTTTGCATTGCCCTCAAGTAGACAATACTAAGGACAACAAATAGAAGAATGAGAATAACACATAGAAGAAGTAACGAAAGAGAGGAGGAGAGAATCTGCTATGCTAATGAAACTAGTCTAGCACGTCATCTACCCCCCGATCTTGCTGATCAATGTTTCAGGAAGGCAGGGAACACGCTAGAGGAGGAACATCCAACACAGCAGATGGAGCTATCACAAGATCCAAACAAGGGCTATGTTCATATCCCAAGCCGCGGTGTTCTTGTCTAGGAGCTAGGATAAGTGCTTTAGAAAATTCGTTAGATAAATGGTTATCAATATCAACAAGTTCATATTCACTATCAGAATGAACAGGAGACGTAGCATTTTCATCATGAATAACATTTTCATCTATATCATCATCAAGATTTATAAAAATAGGATCTTTAACTTGCACAGGATCAAGACCATCATGCATCTTATGTTTAGGAGATTCTGGCTCAATTTCCGGCTGAGGAGAAAATGGAATAATGCTTGTTGAAGGTGTTTTTGGGGATTGCAAAGTTTGAGCTCTAAGATGACGCTTTCGCCGGCGTTCATGTGCAGAACAATTTCGTCTAGTCTTAGTAGGAAGTTGAGAAGATTGAGGAGGAGGAATGTTCTCATCCTTATCACTTGGGTGTTTAGGTTGTGGTCTCTTAGGCTGAAAAATAGGAGAAGAGGAAGGTCTCTTCTCTCCATGAGAGGAAGGAGGAGGAACTGCTCCATATAAAGGAGGAATATTTGGTTTAGGAAGGAGACCAAGTCCATCATGACGAGGAGGGATAGGTCTACTTTTAGGAAGTTTATTAGATATAGGCATAGTCACATCCATAGGGATGGGTGAGGAATCTTCTTGAGGAAAGACATTAGTTTTATCTTTCAAAGGAAGAACTTCCTTCTCAAGAATGATATGAATATCAAGTTTGGGTGTTCTAGGTTCACTTAGAGAAAGGATCATATCTTTTTTCCACTTTTGATAAGATTTGAAAAGATGATCACTTCACGGAGGAAGAGATTGGAATTGTTTAGGCCAAAAGTAATCAATAGGAACGCTAGAAGTTCTTTCAGCTGGTTTAAAGAGACTATGATTGACAGTAACAACTTCACCATTATGGGGAAATTTCAAACACTTGTGAATAGGAGAAGCAATAAATTTCATGGAAGATAGCCAAGGATAGCCAAGCTTCACACAAAATTGTTCAGAAGATGGAATAATAGCAAAGTTCGCATCAAGGGATTTGTTATGGACCTCAATAGGTAATGTAATAGAACCAATTGCAGGAGAAGAAAATGCATCAAATAGTTTCACAACCACATCTGTTTTGTCATAGATCACTTGATTCAATTGCAAAGTAAAAAGAAATTCTTCAGTAATGACATTAACCATACAAGAAGGATCAATAAGCACTCCACGACAAGGTGTGTTCTTGACTTTTGCAACTATATATAAAGCACCATCAGGTGCCCTGATAGTTTCACTGGAATCAAATGTGATGGAAGGTTCTTTAGGGATTTTCTGTTGCTCTACAAAATTAATCACATTCGGAGTCATAGACACGAGATCATCAGGTGAGACAGAGGAATCAGTAGTATCAATCGCATTAGAGGTATGAGAAGGTAATGGATCAGTGAAAATCTGAAGATTTTGGTTAGGAGGAGCTACAGATGTATTGCCTTTATCATTCACACCAGAAACAGAGATAGTATTATTATCAATCAAATCTTGAATTTTCCCCTTTAAAGCAAAACATTTTTCAGTATCATGCCCAGGTTGACGATGAAATTGACAAAAAGATTTGTTATCAAAATAGGGTGAATTAATCTTTGCAGGATCAATTTGCCTTATAGGAGGAAGAGTAAGCACATTTTGTTCCAATAACTTATTCATAATACTATGCAATGATTCATTCAAAGGAGTAAACTTTCTTTCTCTCTTGAAAAACTTAGAAATAGGAGACACACCTGATGCTGCATTCACATTGTTGTTGATGATGTTTTCATTGAATTTAATGGACTCTCTGTTCGGTTTAAACTTCCCAAATGGTTGTTGACTACTATCACCCTTATCACTCGGAGTAATAGGATGTGATTGTTCCATTTGACTCACAGTCAGTTGATAATTGTGAAGAGTTGCGCACAATTGTTGGAAAGAAGTAAACTCAGAAAACAGAAGTTTTTCACTAATGTCTTTTTGTAAATTAGAAATAAAGATTCTTTGAATATCATTGTCAGGCACTGGAAAAGAAATTTGAGCATACAAATGCTTATATCTACCAATGAAATCAGTCACTTTTTCTTTAACACCTTGTTTACAATGCATTAAATCAATCAAAGTAACTTTAGGACTTATATTGTTTTGAAATTGTTGAATGAAAGCATTTGCAAGTTGTTCGAAAGAAGTAATAGAATAGGAAGGCAACGAGCAATACCATTGTAGGGCTTTGTCTCTTAATGTTCTAGTAAACAGTTTTGCAAGCAACCTTTGGTCATAAGCAAAATCAGTACATATTGTTTGAAAGGTCTTAACATGTGTTAGAGGATCACCCTTACCATTATAAAGCTCCGAATGTGGAATTTCAACATGTTTAGGGGGAATAGCTCGAACAATGTCAAGAGAAAGTGGGCTCACAACATCAAATGTGGGCACACTAAACTTAGATTGATTCATAGAAGCAATTTGTTGCTGTAAAGAAGAGACAGTTTGTGCAAGATTGTTAATGGTCGCTTCAGTCGAAGAGTTCATATTAGACGTGTTAGATTGTGATGGAGGTGTTATGTTATTGAAAGAAGGTAGAGAGTAAGGTGGTGGGACACTATGATAATTAGTCATAGGAGATGATTGGACAGGAGGAACACTACAAGGAGGAATGGAAGGGTTAAATGAATTGCCCCCTTGCGTCATGTTCATTTGTGGAGATACAAGAGGAACACTCATTGAAGGAATGAATGAAGAAGTTGGATTGAATGAAGGAAGAGGGTTAATTGAAGAAGAGGGATTTCCCCCATGATTAGTGATCATAGGAGGAATGTCTTGTATTGAAGTAATCATTATGTTTGATGTAAAAGTAGGTATACTAGCAATAGGAGTTGTCAAAGGAATAGAATGATTGTCTTGAGTAGGAGGTTGTGTATAACCTAAAGTTTCAGCACAACTTTTCATAGGCATCACATTTGAATCCACAATGTGTGCAATACCACGCAAAATATCAATTCCATTCTTATCACTTTGAAGCATACGTTTTAGACCCTCAATTAAAGGAAGAGCTTGACTATCAGGGTATTCTTGAGACATCCATTGTCGAAAATCGTCAAATTGGTTATCCAATTTTGAAAGTTGTTCTATAGAAACCTCATGGAGAGCTTCTTCATCATTAAGAGGATTAGAGGAATTACCCATGTCCTTGTTAAAAAGACCATTCAAATTAGGTTCCATCTCCTCAATAATTAAACCTTGGAAGGACTTAATTCTAAGGCTTCGTCTAACGGGAATAGTGTAAGTAGGACTTATTGTTGTAAAACTCATGCACTAGAGAGAGAGAAGATTTTGAATTTTAGAGGTAGAAAACTTCAGTAAAACTAGCCAATCTTCCAGATTTAAGCTGTTAAATACAATCAGGACAATCTCCCGAAATTTCAGAAAAAATGTCCGGGACCGTGGCGCTCGGGTGCACACGGTCCTCGCAACTTTTTTTGAAATTTGCAGAGATGAAAGTTATGATGATTTTACAGCTAACCTGAAAAAATTGAGTGATTTTACGATCCGTAGATAGGCCAAATTAAAGTTGCAATCTCAAAATTGAACCCTACCTAGATTGTCGAAAAATGCAAAATTTGAATTTTGAAAAAGAGAGGGAAACTGAAATTTTGAATTTTATGATTTTAGAGGGAATGTTAAGAGCAATGCAAGTTTTGAAATTTGAAAATTGACTCAATTTCACGCAAAATTCAATTCTGAAAGCGGAAATCAAAGTTGTTGTAATTAAGCACTTAATTTCAAAAGTCACAAATTGCAAGAATTTGAATAAATCACTGAAATTTCGAATGAATGCTAACACACTTTTCAGATTTAGGACTGTAAGAAACACAATTTTGACACAAATTTCAATTTCAACAATTTTTGAATGATTAGAAGCCTCAATCCAAGCAATCACTAGACCAACTTTGACTGTAATTTTGAAGGTGTTAAAATTAATAAAATCAGCCAAAATTCTGGATTTTAGCAGGAAAATACAGTAAGATCTCGCTCCCAAAATTTCAGAAAAAATGTCGGGGATGATGGCGCTCGGAGTGCACACGGTCCTCGCAACTTTTTTCCAAATTTTCAGGGATGAAAGATATTGTGATTTTATTGCGGAATCCAAAGTTACAGCCGATTTGGAGATGTTTTGATTAGTGAAATTATCAGTCAAAGGTTGAATCAAGAGGGTTTCAAAAATTAGGGTTTTGACACTTAACCACTTAATTTTCAAAATCAAAGCACAAATATGAATTGATAATTTGTAATAGAAGGGCAAGCATTAACAATTAAACATTTCACAAGTTTAATTACTTAAAAAGAAAATTTAGGGTTTTTATGCAATTAACCTCTAAAATTTTGCAAAGGATCAAACATGGAAATGTAATCAAGGAATCCAATTTTCAGATCTAACTATGAATAATCAGAAAGGATGTTCACGTCGAGTTCACCAAAATGTAAAGCGGAAAAATCGAACCCTAGTCGTTCTCCCCTCCCCAACTCCAAGGAGAGAGAAGGGGGAGTCACTAGGGCTGATGGTTTTCACTTAGGAGGGACTTTACATTCAAAAGAGGGGTTGAAACCCACAAGATCCAATCCCACGCAATGCAAGATTGGATTCTATATGAGTTTCAAGGGTTTGTGATAGCAAGGATACCCTCTTTTGTAAAGAATGTAGATGAAAAGATTGAACTAGGAATGCATAGAAAGTGATAAAGATTCGCTTATAAACTGAGATAGGGATATGATATGAAGCTGCGGACCTGGAATTAGTAGTAAAATGTCGAGATGGCGCTGTCCTGCAAATTTGAGCAAAAGTTGATGGGGTGATGGTGCCCGGCGTGCACACGGTCCTCCGAAAAATCCACGAAACGAAGGGGGATCTGTTCGTCTCTGCACAAGGATTCCAGATCTTCAATTTCAGCCGCGTACCTGCAACCTACACATAGAAAAGCGAAGATGATTGGGGGGTTAGGGATTAGGGGTTTGCCCTTAGGTCAAACCCCGGTTTTGGAATTAACCAAGAAATGAGAAATGCTGTAAATGTAGTGTAAAACAAGTACTAGTACCTTGTTGTAAGGATGTTTGTATCCTTATATGCGAAGGTATAGATGTTGTTGTTTGTTGTATGTTGTATGTTGTAGCATGTAATGTGTTGTAAGTGATCTCCTCTTCAATGGTTGAATCCTTGTCTTGAATGCAACACTTAGCCTTGAATGGAGACTTAGAATGATCAATTGCTTGAAGGAATGCTTGAATGCTTGAATGCTTGAGTATAGTTTCCATGCTTTTTCCATCATATCGAATGAAAGAGGAAAATTTAGTTTATATACTTGTCAATTAGGGTTAAAAGACTGATTTTCCCGACCTTAGGCCGACCAAGAAATGTTATTTTCCAATTTGCAAACAAAAAGGCCCGAAGTCCCATAGGAGATCGGGCCCAAAATAGGGCCAGGGACCAAGGCGCTAGGCGCCATGGTCCTGGGGGACCAGGGCGCTGGGCGCTCTGGTCCCACCTCCCGGGATAGCAGGGTGCAAGGAGGATCAGGCCAGGGTGCTGGAAAAATGCAGTTTTTGGTGTCATGAGCAAGTTTCGGGGTCTCCATTCAAGTTTAGTGTTGCGTCACCATCGTGAAGACCCAAATGCGGTCGAAATTGCAAGTGTCGCAATTTTAGGACGCTACAAATACAATTAAATATCTTAATTTGTAATTAGAGTAGTAATTAATGTAACCTTTTTTTGTTAATATTTTAGAGCATGTAGTCGGTGGTGACCAAGTGGAGCATGATCTGGGTACACAACATCAGGAATGTCATGTTCCCCAATCAGGTAAAGAGGACCACTGTTATTCCTTTAAACAAATATAATTCCAATTGGTGTTCAACATTAATGTAACCTTTATTATTTCAACTCCAGATGATCTAGACAGTGTTCAACATGTTGAGGTTGAGGCTAGACAAAATGATGTGGCCCCATCAGGTAAAGAGTGCAACAGTTATGTTATCTAAATTAATGAAATACTTGTAACAATAATAAAAAAATGTTTTGAATTTAACCCATTTATTTGTTATTGCAGAGGACCCCCCTTTGCTTCAGTGTCCTCATCCTCAGTATAGGACTAGGCATACATCAAGATCATGAGCAGAGGGTAGAACAACTGCAAAGGGGGGAAATGATGAAAAAACTGATGTTCCACTTAGTCTTTTCATAGCTTCAAAGAAAAAACAAAAAAATTAATTATTGTAATCTACCTTATTTGATAATGACTGTTTTTTATGTGTTAATGAATGTAATTATGTGCTAATGAATGGTTATGAATGATATGTGTTAATTAATATTGATGAATGTTGCGTGTTAATTAATGTTAATCAATGTTATGTGTTAATGAACGTTATGTGATATTAATGAATGAATGTTATATTTTATTAATGGTAGAAAGAATTAATGTTATAAGATGTTAACGGGGAATTTAGAGTGATGTTAGGGGGGGGAGGGGCCAAATGAGCTTCCACCTTCATGTGGTTGGCCCTGTTAAGTAAAGAATATTAAACTATTCTTGAAACCAAGTGAAGTTCAATAAGATAATACACTTTTCAATATTTCATTATGTTGCACAGTTAATCTTATTGAATAATGTATATTGAATCTTAATTGCAGGGTCCAATAGAGCCAACATGAACAACAACACTACAAGTTGCTAGGTATAATGAACTCCCATATTGTCTTGTATGTACACTAACACTATGAGTTGCTTCTAGTGTTGATATCCATGGCAGGACTGCAAAAGTTATGAATATTCCTCATCCTTGTAAGTTTTTTTATTACTTGTCATTTTCTTTAGCATTTTGTTACTTCATGAATGAGATGTTTTCAGATGTCTATTCCATGGATACCTCTCTCTTGTATGCTTCATGATCGATGTGTCTTCAGCATGTCCACTCCATGAGAACCTTTCTCATATATGCTTGTACCTTATGTGTATTTATGTATTACTTCATGGTTTACATGTATGATTCATGCCTTGCATGTATTCATATGTATGGTTTGTTCTTTACATAGCTCCTTCATGCCTTATGAGCATTACTTCATGCCTTGCAGTCTTCTCAAAATATTGAAAAATCATTCAACAAGAAAAAGAGTAGTAGAGGCTACATACCAAAATAAATTAGATCTCCCTCTTTATTTCCTCACTTTCTTCCCTATTTTCTTCCTCCCTTCTTTATCGCTTCCCTTTTTCTTTATTTTTCCTTGATATAACTAACCTTTTCTCCTTAATGTTCTTCATGAATCCAAAGACTCCTTTACACTCCCCACTTTACATCCATGGAAACTACCTCCATAACTTCACTTAGTGTGAAGTAATTATTCTCTTCTACCATGGCCTTCATATATCTTTCACATATCCTTTCATATATTACCATTCATATATATATTGACCTCATTCTAAGACTTTGAATTTGCCTCTTCTACCTCATTATGTGACAACAAAATGTGAGGATTTAAGAGAAGCTTCAAATCATAATAGCCCTTAGCATTGGTTCAGAAAGAGTCTCATATTATGCCTCCTATATTGGATGGCTCTGATCCTCATCATACTATTTAGCTTTGTTCTCCTCACTGGATTGTTTGCGCTCGTGATGACAAAATTGTGAAGATTATATTTCAATAATTTTTCTTTTTTTTCTCGCTTCTGATTCAACTCTTTATATGTCCTAAAATTGTATGAGCCTAATAGCTTCTACTCTTGTTGATAGTTTGGTGGCTCTGAACAATGGCTCCTTCAAAGAAGCATGATCCTTGTAATTTTGGCCTTCCATGATGTGAAAAGAGGTTATGTTATGAATAATGGTCCAGATGATTTAGTTATTTCTTATTATGTTGAGTATGAGTAAATTCGGGCTTCCTTGGCTATGGTCACTATTTTTTACTAACTATTGTGATTTAGTGTGATTTGAGCATGGACTTCAAGTAATCAAGAGGGTGGAAACAATCTTCAAGTGTTAGGGGGTACGCGGCCTTGACCAAGGGATGAAAGTATCGGGAAAGTACAAGTGATTCATGTGTAGATCAATGTATCATTCACCTATTAATTCCTAGCAACATTCTCAAATAAACAAGCAAAGAGGTATGTTGAGTGCATATATACTTTTTATGTTGCCATGATATAAGTAAGATATCAAACATGTAACTTAGATTGATTTACAATTTCATTAATAAATATTATATCTTCCTTGTGGATTTTTGAATGCATAATGTCTCGTTGATTTCAATATCTTTATTGCAAGTACTCTTTTCAACATGAAAATCCACTCATTGAGGTATCTTACTAAATACAAGTCAGTTATCCTATCAATGATGATATGTTTTGCATGCATTTTATGGGGAAATCTTATTAATATCTATGGTTGGGTTGTTCATTATTTTGTGAAAATATATACAAGTAGATTGGGACATTAGAGCTATAAATACCGTAAATTGTGTTTGAGATCATTGTCCTAATTGTAACAGTCAACCACCATTGGCCCAAGGCAACACCAACACCGTTGTGACACCAAGGTTTGTGCATACTGGTATAAGGGATACTCTTAGGACATTTAATTACCATTACATATCCACACCTGGGGTTTCCAAACACAACTTGTTTGAGTAGGCAGTATCACTGGTAAAATTGTGATTGTCACAATTGGTACCCTTAGGACAGTCCTTAATATTTGGTCTATGGCACTTTTTTATGGCTTCTAAATGATTCTATGGGGTGTTCAAGGGTCCCACACATCTCTTCCAACATTTCATCCAAGGCACTTCACTCTCACCTATCTTATATTCCATTTTCTCTATGTTGCTATCCTAGAGGTCCAATACATGAAGAATATCAGACCAATCAATCAAATCTAGCATGTGTCTGAGAGATTTTGGAGACTTGCAAGAAAGAGAAATGAAAATACATATTTATAAGATCCTTTCCAACTAGTGGTGTGAGTTTTGAATGGTGAAAAGGCCAAAAATACATTTTTTTCCCGCCCATTGGAAACCCTAGTGAGTGTTTTGATAGTTTTTGGAAAAATAGTAATATATTCTTCAAATATTAAATGAAGGAAATTAACTTCTCTACCATATCCAATTAACTTCTAATGAAAATATGATGAATTTCACAATTAAAAATAATGAGAATCAGACTAAAACATTTTTGTATGAACAAAAGTCTCCAACTTCATTTAGTAAAAATTTCAAAATTCAACAAGACAAACTTGGGTGGTGTTACAAAGGCCTATTTATGCCCATCCAAGTGGGCTACAATCTCAAACCACCAAAAACCAACCTCCCAACCAAATTTTAAAAAGTTGTCATGACAATAATGACAACTTTTTACAATTTTTACAATTTTTGCCCAATGGACCTCAAACTTTCCCAATTAGGTCCAAATACAACATAATAGCCTCAAATGGCCTTATTTACATTAAATAACACAATAAAAACTAAAATCTCAAATTTTGACCATTTTGGCCAAACCTAGGTCCCTAGGGTGCTCCTGCACCATCAAACCATGTGAATTAGGAAAAACAAATGTGTTTTGGAAGTTTTAAAGAGAGAAGCTATAAATATTTCTACCTCTAAATAAATAAAAAAATACCACAAATCTCATTATTGATAAGAAAGTGTTCAGTGATTCATAGAGTTCCCCCAAACCCTTCAACAAATAAATTTAGCAATCTCCCCATTGGCCTATCCTCAAGTGACAAACATAATAGACAAGTTGAGAAACCATTCTATACTATTAAATCAGAATGCATACCTTTTGCATTGGTGAGATGTGAAATTGGACTTGTAAAATGTTTTGAAAAACCATCCCATGTTTTCACCTTTATTTATCTTGTAAATTGGAGCTTGGTCTAGGAGATTAGACAAGTTGTTTTGTAGGTTGTAGCAGTAATAAAGTGCTAGAGGAATTTAGAGAGAAGTATTATTATGAAAAGAACAAAGAATAACAAGAACAACTAACAGATAAAGTAGATAAAGTCAGAGCATAACGATCAAGCCTTCCTACCTTTGAAATTTTCTTTATGTTTGAATTTTTTTTATTAATCAATCCTGAAAATATGTATATCTAGAATATATATTTTTCATAACCTTTGATTCATTAGAATTATTCTATAAGACCTAACTTATAAAAAAATTTCATATGCTAATTTTACTCTCTTTGATCAGTGGCATTAAATTTTTTGAAAATCCTATATGTGTTTTCATATCTATGTTTAAGATTCCACCCAAAAGTTAACATTGCTTTGATAACTCCAAATTCATATCTAAGCTCATCCTAAGGTAACATGTTCATAGTCAATCAATAAGCTTTCTCTATGTGATTTCAAGTAAGATATTGATCTATATAGTTAATTTTGTGCTTGATTTGAGGGATACATCCATTGTCAAACCTTAAGAAAATTTTGTTCCATATCCTAGATTTATTTTGTTTTAATTCTCAGTGAGTAATTTTCAATAGTAATAAAGTGGTATATATCGTTATATTTCAATGATAAAAGATCAGTTATTTGAATAAATACATATACACATTAAACATATTTTTCAAATCTTATCTATTACAATTAAATATATTTAATGATACCATATTTTACATATCCCCATTTATATAATGAACAATAAAGACTTCTTTACAGTATTACATATTCATTATAGCTGATAATGCTTACCAAAAAAAAGAAAGACAAAAGTTTATATGTTGAACCGTTCTTAAATAGATATGGTTGCAAATTGCTTTGATATATTATGTATAACAGATTGCTATAACCAAATTTTTGTGTTATACTCTTGGATCCAATACTCATGATTTTGGATTTTACATAGCATGCCTCGCTAGATTACTTTGGACTATAGGCGTAGATTCATTGTGGTTTATGCTAAAATAATTCAAACAATTGTACATAGTTTATGGGTAACTTCACTTAAGAAACTCATGTCTCATCTCTAAGGGTTGAGAACGTTTCCATCAGATCATGTCCTTTTTGGGTAACGCTTGATCATGTGTTTCATGTTGGTTAGAAAGTTACAAACTAGAGCAAACAAGGATACAATCCTGTATTTCATAGCAATGCAACATTTCCAAAGCTATTTCAACATGAAACCAAAAGAACTAGTTTCAGTTAAAAGCTCTATCAAATTTTATTGGCCCTTGTTAATACATTTATAATGATTAATTGGACGCTTTGGATATTTTGTCATCCTCAACATGGTGAGCTCATCTCTGATTCTTTTCGCTTTTAAATGCAATTAGCTCCTAAAGAAGTGGGTCATATTATTCAGCAAAGTTGTCGTCTCCATTGGTGAAGACCTATGTTGGCTTAGAAGTTAACTCTAAGAATATATACAAGGTTCTCATATAATTTTTTATGCTGCTAATAATATTGGTGTAACAAATACTTGATGGTATCCAAGGGAGAAAGGAAAAAAAATTCCAAACGTTGCATCTCCCTATGAAAGTCCAATAAATGGTAGGACAATTTGAGGTCATTGATGCATATTTGATCAGTGAGCTATCACATAATATATTATAACTTCATTTTCCTTCCTTGTGCTAAACATTTAAGGCATTATTGCACTTGCTAGACAAAATTTTGGGCAACCACATTCATATTTCGGGTGATTTTGCAATCGACAAGTTATTTCAATAGGATTTGATTTATGACTGATTTGCACCTTATATAAGTGTTGTAGAACCTTAAAATTAAAATTATATCCACTCTTTGTGTATGAGGATAGTCATGGAGTAGCAACGTATATAAGTGTTCATGATAACACTTGATCTTCTTAGCTAACATTGATTTATAACATTGGTTTATGTTGTCAAAACTCATCCTAAGTATGCCATTAGATGGGTCATGTGCTGAAAAGTTAATCATCCTATCTCGAGTGAAGAGGCATTGGCCAAAAAAACACCTCCCTTGTGATTGTGGCAACCAAAAGAATATGTAGGCCTTCATGTCTTCTATTTCAGCAACTGTATAATTGTAAATATTGTCCAAAACATTTTTCTCTTTACAACCTTATAATTTATTTGGTATTCAATCCTTAGAAATCTTGATCTCTCTTTCATCAACATCCTTCACAGTTCTAGCAAGGGCTTTTACCATGGATTGAGGTCTCATAACTTCTCCTCTTTCATGAATGAAGAAATTACCTTTCCTGAAATGCTTCCATTTTGAGCAGAGATGTTTTGTCCTTTTAGATTACCCTTTTCTTAATAGATATTTGACCAGATGGTGGGGTTTGTATCTAGTATTTTCTCTTTAAATTACTAAATTGTCGAAGCATTCCTATTGCTTTTGCTTGAAAAGACATTGTTTCCACCCTTTTCATGAAGTAATGACACTGAATGAAAAGAAAGAAATATAAAGTTAGAAGACTATAGAAATGAAAGAGAAATATCTAGATTATTTTTATTGTTTATTTTTTGAAGAGTATTCACACCATATTTGAAAGGATGGTTTTCTTCAAAACCGTTTCCTTAAAATCAATATGGGATGACTATTGAGCCTTTACAATATTTCATTTTATATATTATATTATATCCAAAACCACTAGAATGTGGTAAAGATGTAATGAAATGTCAATTTAGATTTTCAACTTGGTACATATAAGAGATTATATAATTGGATAAAAGATTTAAAAGTATTTTTATCACATAGCTTGATGAAATTCTATCATTCATGAATATATATGGTTTCACATATGGGAACCACTTTAAGAATGTGTCGATTCTATTATCTTATGAACCATTGAAACATTGTTACCAAGTCATCAATTAATCTTCCTTGAAGCTCTTGCCATTTTAATATTTTTAGATTTATATTTGAATAACTTTTTTTTTAATCTTACTAAACAAAAAAAAAAAAAAGATTTGTACAATTTCTTAACAAGAGTATCCTATCCTCATCATAGAAAAATGAACAAAATAAGTTTACTCCCTTTTATAAAGGAAAATGATCTCAAGGTAAAAGATAAGATAAGCTTATTATAGATACTACTATTAAACATTTTAATATTATTGATCACAAATAATACAAAATACAAGAAAAAATATTTTTTTGATTCCCTTTGTTTCTACCATGATGAGATCTCAAACAAACTTGAGCATAACTTTAGTAGTGTTAGCTAGCACCCTCTTATACTACAAATTTATCTTAGTATCATGTCAATTAATTAATATTGGTTTTGTGTCTATTTTGAGAAAATGGATTTACTATGTTTGGTATGTATTTCTGTTGAGACATGGACCAGCTAGGACATAGAATCTAAAAATTATAATGTCGCAAATCTGTGCTAGATCAAAAGAGTTTATGCTCATTCACCATGGATTCTCCTAGGAGGTTGAATTTTCTTTGGCATAATGGCAACCCTCTTGCAATGGATGGCACACAAGTTTGTATCCTCAAATGGCCCCACCAAATATACTTCTACTCCTCTGAAAAGCTAGCACAACATGACTCTGGAAACACAAATCAATCTGCAAAAAAACCATCACAAAAAATATCAAACAAATCAAGCAAATAAAAATTATAACTTGAAATGTTTTGCAGCTTGTGCACATAAATTATAACATGGTATCAGAGCTAGGTCCAGGCTAGGAGCCCCAAGCACACGAGAGGTGTGGCTTAGGGGGGGTGTTGGTGTTGGAAATAAGCCACACCCAGACTGACGATGGACTGGTCCAAGAAGGGCCAGTAGCTCAATGGTAGAGCACTCTAGTAGCATATGGAAGGTCCTAGGTTCGAGTCCTAGCTGGTCCATGTCTCAACAATTTCAATTTGGGATCATGATTTCTTATATGTGTCAATTTTAAGTATATTATGGGCCCATAACCCATAGGTCCCAAGATTAATTTCATAACTAGAAAATAAGATATCTAAATGAGGTGAAAAATTTTAGGAGTAAACATGTGGACATGTTGAACTATATAGGGGGAGAGATGACCTTAAAAATTTTATTTTTTTACACCAAAATTTAAACTCAAATACCCTAGTTACTTAAACAAAAGAAAGGTTGGAACTATTTTATATCAAGTATTTTGTGGGTGGTCATAATGCATTTCTGTTTTCTTGTAAGATGCTAGTAACATTATTTTTAGTACTATCTTTACCTATTGTACTTTTCTATTGGACTCAATCAACCCAATAACCCTGTACATGTGATTTATTTTATTAAAGAGGATATTCATGTAGTCCGGAATGCATGATTATCATCTTTGAATATATATTGAATATATAATAATGAGTGACTACATAGTATGAGATATATACATGTCATTCAATAGGTATATGTCATGTATTGACATAAGATGACACTTTTAACTTTAGTGTTGAAGTTACATGATAAATATCTATACTAAATAACTAAAGAAAATAGATTACATAATAATACAATTTGATGAAGTTGAAATATATGAGATTATCAATTTGGGATATACTTATAGGAAATATGTGTATATATAGTAGATAAAGTCATTTCATGTATATATATAGTAGATAAGTTTTGGTAGCTCCCAAGACTTATGAAAAGAACAAAGAAGAAAAAGAACAACTAACTTAGATAAAGTAGATAAATTCATTTCATCTCCGTGATTGGGTTGCTCTTCTTCCATTGGTGTTTTCCATTCCTTTTCCAGAAAATTGTCTTTAAAGGCTCTTGTATTTGGGTTAGCTAATTCCCTATCAGCACCATTTTTAATAGGTTTACCAGTACTCAGGGGTTCATACAGTCCTCTTAGGAGTTGGACCATCTCAACCATGGTGTTCCTCATATTATCTTGAAACCTATGCCTCCTATTGGTAGCTGATGGGGATAGAATACCATTCGTTGTACATATCAATGAGGTGTGCTTTACGTCTAGATAATAATCAATTTTTTTTTTTTAAATAAATAGTCGTCGGAATTACGACAAAAACTAAACTTTGCACCGACAATGAAATTGTCGGACCAACAACATTCCCATCGGTGCAAAGTTTCTGGCTACCATCCCAATTTCGACACCAACTAAACAAACATTCGACAAGGATGTTGTATGTCCAATGACAATTCCTTGTCGGATGGTCATCGATGCATATTACTGGACCAACAACCAAACTGTTAGACCAACAGCATTCTCATCGGTGCAAAGTTTCTGGCTGCTATTGAAATTCCAATGCCAACTAAATAAACATCCGATGAGGATGTTGTATATCTGACGACATTTTTGACCGGAAGAGTGACCATGGCCATCGTCGGCAGAGTTCATGGTGTCATCATAATTCTGACATTCAAAGGCATCATCAGAAAGTCTGACGATGATTTTTTGATGGCTTCCTTTGTCAGCAGTCCGATGAAAAGTGGTCACAATTCCGACGATCAGCCGTCAAAAATTATCCTTGAATGTACTAGTGTCTTTAGGAGGTCTTTAGTCATTTATCTTTGACGCCACCTTGCGATTGAGCTTTATCCATGGTTTTCTAGAGGTTTCACTATTAAGTATTGTTACCCAACATCTATTAATTTCTATATATCTCACACATTAATCACAAACTCTAAATCATTATAGATACCTAGTTGGTCATGTGGCTAGTGAAAAATCCAAAATTCTATTTCAGCGTCGTTGTAATCGCCATACCCAAGTAGGTTTCATTACTTACAAGTCACAACTAGAAAACTGATAAAAGAAAAGTGCTATGCCAATATCCATCTCAAGGCAAAAGAGAAATGATAAATAGCTGAAATATCATGCATACAAGTGTGACAAAAATCTTGACTATGGGAACATGCGAATAACTCCATCAAGGCTATGGATGCCTACTGGCAATGGAACAAGATTCAAGAGATTACCATGTATAACCTCATTGGAGCCCTTAAAGCTTGTTGGCAGCGAGGCTCTATCCAGGTTTCTTTTGAAGTCAGAATACCTCACATAGCTAAACACATAGGATTCCAAGAGTCTGTAATGGTTATAAGGGTAGGAATAAACTCAGATGCACACACATGGGCAAAAGAAGATCAAAGTTTCAAGAATTGATGGAGAATTTTTTGACACCTCCATTCATAAATCCTAGCTACATAGTGTGCTAAGTTGAATGGTCTAAACTATTCTAACAATGGATTGAACTCCTATCTCTGAAACATTTCACACCTTTAATTCGATTAGTCCAGTTCAAGATAAAAGACATACACAATCACTCTTGTTCAAATAGGAAATGCATTTTGCATCTTCATAACATAGCTACATTTTAAAATTTCATTGTATCCATTGCATTTTGTAGATCCTCATGTCATCATAGGTCTGCAGACAGGGGGCATAACTAAAAAAACCTTAAAAATCATATAAAGTCCTCAAAAAACCCTATAAATCATATGAAGTCCTCAAAAAATCCAAAAATTCATATAAAGTCCTGAAAAAATTGTAAAAATCATAAAAAAGTCCCCAAAAAACCCTACAAATTGTAAAACGATCCTGAAAAAATTACCAAAAACATTTAGAAAACAACAAAAACATAAAAAATCAAAAACAACAAAATCAAACAAAAACATTCAAATACGATCCTGAAAAAATACCTAAACATTGAAAAACTCTCCAAAAAGAACTAAAAATTTAAAAAAAAAACAATCAAAAGTTGCAATAAAATATCTTGCGAGAAACAAATACCCTAGTAGATATCCAACAAACACTTCGCACAAAGTTAAACAAATGATATAACTATCTTATCAAACATTTGCAATAACTGATCAAGTCTTATCAATCGTCAACTATCCATACCAACATGATCATTATCTTGTCTTACACAGAAGATGATATACTTGAAATCAGACAGATCAGTCTTAAATGGGGTCTGCAACTTTCTGAGATCAGACATTATCAACCATCACATCAAACAAATCAAAGCAAAGGCACAGTCAGTTAAGTTGTTGAGTTTTGTCTAATTTGGTTTTTATCTTTTATCAATTGGCAAAGATCATGTTTCTATGCTACTCAAGGATGTCCAAAAGTGACTAGAGGAGCTATGATGAGCATGATCCTTTTCTTTGTTTTTTGTTTGTGGCTTGAACCAATAAAGTTATGAGGAAATGACTCTAGTGGGTGTCTATAATAGGAGCATTCAGCTTGTGAATGCCACACATACCTCGACCCCTAGCGTAATTCCCAAAATGGAGGGTTCATTCCTTGTCTGCTAAGTGTTTTTTTCTTGCAATGAGATATCTTTATGTCTTGGTTCTTTATACCTTGATGTACGCAATTACATTGTTACATAATAAGGCTTAGTGATGATAATGTGTTGCACTATGAATAAGGACAAGAAGACTATTCATCATCAATCGCATCATATCATTGTTGATTGTATCAATCAAGATCATATCTTCTAGTGGATTGATGTTAGTTTTTCATTCTCATCTTCTCATCATTTTTCATTATCTTTCTCTCATCAAATCTTCCATCCTACTAACAATTCTTCTAATTGAGTCAAAGAGAAAACAATATTTTGTCACATTTGAAACAAAAACATTAATTGCATTCATATAGCCGATTCATTTAGCTAGTTCATTTATTACCATTCATTTAGATCATTAATTTCATTACATTCATTTAATCTCATATTAATTGCATTATCATGTTAAAATGCATTCATTTAGTAACATTTGATTTAAGTGCATTATCATTTAAAACCACTTTAATAGTTGCATTCAATCAAACTGCATCACATACTATCATACATCTTATAGAACTACATCATGCATCACATATAAAGCACAAATAAAATCATATAGACTGCATAATATAAACATGCAACATCAATAAAATGCAAGAATATAGATCGCTGCCCAAAACTGTGTTGGCATTCTACACTCACATGAGAATGGTTGATGTTGTCATTGATGGCAACCAACTGGTAACAGGATTCTACAAGTTCACCGGCACCGACAGGTACAACAAGTTTATTCATCGACATCTACTTTACACCAGCAACAAAGCATACCGACATCTAGGCCGACATGAGACAAGTTTTTTTTATTGTATTGTAATGTAATTATTTGTAAGCCAACATGATGTATTGTAAAGGCTCATATATGTATGAGATCTTATCGGCCATTTTTGATATGGTATTATGTAGAAGGTAGCGAAAAGATTTTGTAATAAGGCGGATAGGTTATGTGAGTGAATATCATTCACTGACAGGTTTTTGGTTATGGTTTCTGACCGAGCTTAAACCGGTACTAAATCAAGCATTGCAAATTTTCTTTTGAGTAGTACATTGTCTTGGATTTAATTATCCATTTTTTAGTCAGTGAGACTCTTTCATTGAGTAGTGCGCTCTAGGCTGTTGGCCTTCTTGCATGTGCAGGCCCCTATTGTAAGTAATATTTATTCATATTGGCCAGTGAGTTAATATTGTGGGTCACAAATCCCACCGAGGTTTTTCCCTTACCATGTTTCCTCACCAAAATATCTTGTGTTATGGTGTGCATTTATGCTATCTCTGTTATTTCACTTTGTTGCATTATTACTTGTTTACCAGTACATTAATTTGGGTTGCAAAGTTATAAATAAGTTCAAATATTCCATTAACAGGTTAGACACTGATTCACCCCCACCCCCCCCCCCCCCTCTCAATGTCTTTGGGACTGTCATTGCATCTAATAATTGGTATTAGAGCCTGGTCCTCTATTTGAAAAATCCTAATAGCTTGAGGAATATTCTGAAACTGGTACTGATGGAGAGTTTGAGAAAATAGTTGGAAGCATCTCTTGAAGATTTTGATGTAGAAAAATTGAAGAATATTAAACTTGAAGATGATCTGAGGACTGTCCAGGAATTCATTAAAGGACTTCAGGAGAATTTGGTTATAGTACAAAACAAGAGGAATGAGCAAATGCAGAAACATGATTATGAAAAGGAAACTCTTAGGGATATTGCAGAGAAGTTGAGGCAAGAGAACACTAACATGAGGAATGAAATGCAAGATTTAACCATGAGGCTATGTAAGGATATTGAAGATAGGAAACAGAATGAAGAAGACTTGACTAGGAGACTCAATGATGGAGCAAATGAAAATCTAAGACTTTTTCATGAGAATGATATGCTTAAGACATATCTGATTCACATGCAACATGATAAAGAGGAGCTTAGGATACAAATTGGCATTCTGAAGTTGATCACTGCAAATGAACACAAAGACAAATTCAAGAAAAGTTGAGAAAAGATTGATGACATGCTGAAAAGATAGAAACCTGATGGAGATACAATTGAACTTGGATTTGAACATGGAGAAAGTTTCGGGACTGCAAATAATCAAGATCACAACAAACTAGTAAGACACCCTAATGCTTATAAATTTAATGGGAAATGTTTTAATTGCAACAAATTTGGTCATAGAGAAAATCAGTGCAGATTTAGAAATAATCAGAATACAAATTTACCCACGGGCCAATGTTCTAAATGCAATAAAGTTGGTCATAACTCAGAAAATTGCAGAATGAATGTGAAATGCTATGTTTATGGTAGATTTGGACATTTATCTAATCAATGCAAAACACAAACCGGTCAAGGATATGGAAAGGCTATTCAGAGGAATAATGTAACTTGTTATGCATGTAACAAGATTGGGCATATTGCAAAATTTTGTAGAAGCAAGACTATATCGGCGAACAATAAAGGATCTAATGAGAAAGGAAAGGAAAAAGTAAACGAAATAAAGCAAGAATTTTCAAAACAATAGATTAAGAAGAGAGATTAGAGAGTTGATGAATATGTCTCTGCACTGATAGAATAGTGTAACCCTCCACTAGTAGGAGATTCTTCATCTAACTAAGGAATAATCCTTAGAGGGTATGGAAGAAAACTAAAAATCATGCAGTCTACCCTCGGTTGATGGTAAGAAGTTATATTTCTTCTTTACCAGAAGATATGTTCAGATTTCACTTAACTAACAAGCATTTAATGAGGTTGTTGGAGAACATTTTGGTTATAAAAACCTGGATAACCCTCATTTAAATCCACCAAGCATCCAAGCATCCGAAGAGCGCAAAGAGAGAGAAAAGGCATTCTAAGGCGAAGCAGCAAAGATTTTTCAGGCATTCAAGGATTTCACAAGTGAAAAGGTATTTATCTTTCAAAATGGCATCTTCATCTTCTACACCTGAATTTATTGCAAACCCTACTATGGTAGAAAACATTAAGTGCCCTAGACCCGTGTTTAAAATCATTCCTAAGATTGCTAAGCAAGATGATTCCATCAGAGCCTTTTCTAAGATTCTGAAGGGAGTTGCTTCTGCCGAAGACCCAAGGATTTATATTCACTGCAACATGGAGAATTAAGGGACTTGAGGAACATGTAGATAAATTTTATAACTGATGAACAAGGTTTAGTCAAGATAGAGAATAAGATTATCGAGGATTTAGGATTGGTTGAAATTCTGAACATTCCTTAATTTTTAGATAAGATAGTTCGTCTTGTTCTTAGCAGAGTTCATGGGGAGTTTATGTGGCTAGACTCTATTTTTAAAATCACTAAGGAGGCAATCAAGGCAGTTACGGGTTTACCCTCAACTGGTACTAGACCTGACAAAAAGAAGAATATACCAAACAAGGGTGTTATGGACCTAACCGAAGCTACATTTGACAATAGGTCTCTTAGGGTTACTGATATCACTAATGCAAATGTGAAATATGTGAGCATGGTATTTGGATACAGGGTTACACATGCAAATAGGTTAAATTTTGTTTCTAGTTTGTGTATACATAGTGCATATGAGATGGTTAAGAAAAATGCTAAAATTGATATTTGTGAGTGGCTTGAGGATGAACTTCTAGATAACTTGAAAAAGATTAAGGGTGACAAGATGGGAACATTCCACTTTGGGAATCTACTTGTGTGTTTAATGCTTTACTTCACAAAGGAGATAATTGACATTGGTCACAAGGACTTTGCATATGACATATCAGTAGGTAGACAGATCATGGAAGCTATTACCAGCATTGGTGCTAACAGTGATGACATGTTAAAAGACTTCTTCAAAAACTTTCAAACCAAAATGAAAGCTAGAGAAAGGATTCCACAAAGCATTGTGGATAAGTATGACAAGCAAATTTGTTTTGTAATCAAAAGAGATGAAACATGGATGGAAGTTGTTACTCCTAGAACCATTTGGATGATAGAGATGGGATATGAAGTTGATCTGAATATTCTTGAGGCTTATACTAAGACACTTCTTGGTGCACCAAGCGAACCTTCTGAAGAAATTTTTGGTAGTGCTGACACTATTGAGAGTGTTGTTTCGATGCAAAAGAAGAGAAAAAGAAGAGAAAAATTCATTAGAGATGCATCCAAAATGGCTAAAGAAGTTAAGAAAAATGTGATGAACTTAAGTGGTATTTCTTCTAGTGAACTGGAAGGATTGGAACCGGTAGCTCACGTTTCACCGGTTGTCACTTCTTCTAATACAAACAGTGGTAAGGCAACAGAGTTCAAGAGAGTTGAAAGGAAGAAGAGGAAACCCTCATTAGTACCTTCTCCTTCTCCTGAAAGGACAAGAAAATTAAGAAATAAGCAACAGGCTATAAGGGAGCCTAAGAAGAAGTTAACTCCAAAGAAGAAACAACAACCTAAGGCACCAGATACCCTTACACCGGAGGAACTGGTAAATGAAATTACTCAAGATGGTAATCTTTGCAATGTGAATAAACTTTATCATTCATTCAAGAATTATGATAAGGACACAATAGAGGAAAGCATCATTTTGCATCTTGACATCTACAAGAAAGTTTTGATTGAGGTTGTAGATGATCTGCCTAATGACTTATACATAAGATTAGAGGCTAAAAGGATGTTAGTGATGAAATTGGATAGAAAGTTAAAGGTAGAAACATTGTTGGTTGTTCACCCTGTTAATTCCAAGGAAGAGATTGATGAACTGATTGCTGAAGCCAACCAGTTAGTTTTTATGAGTGGTCACCGACAGGTCAGCCCAATGGCTGGGAGAGTGAAAGAGATAGTAGATGAAATTGCAAATAAATGGGACATATTTTTTGTTGAAAAAGAAAAGAAAGAATAAAGGGATAGACAAAAATTGGATAAGTATTTTGCAAAGGTATATCAAAAGGACAAAGGTAAAAGTAAAATTGGTAGTGTACCTATTATAAAGGTCATAGATAACCTTTCTCCACCAGCATAGGACACCCCACCAATAACTTCAGAGATACTGGTACATATAGACAATCAATTGGATAAGGAGGCTGAAGAAATAACACATGATGATACTAATCCGGATTCCGAAATTCTCTTTACTATGAATGTAGATACACATGATGTTAATATTGTTATGGATAAAGAGACTGCAAAGGTTAAGACAGTTGATGCTACAAACATTGAGATTTGTGAGTCACCGGTTAACACTGTTGACTCTCAGAACATTGAAATACCGACAAAAGCTAAGAAGCCTGACATTGAGAAACCGATAGATGCAGAGGCTCATACACAAACTGAGAAACCAGTAGAAGCAGAGGTAATAACACAGAGTGAGAAACCGGCAGCAACTGTAAATAAAGAGGAAACAAATGATGGAAACAAGGAAGAAATTGTTAAGGCAATTGGTCAAGTATCTGTGGAAAAGAAAGTTATTGCAGAACCGAGCACATCCACTACAGATTTCAGACCTACAGATGTAATAGATGTTCTTTTGGATTCAATTAAGAGGATCACAGAGTGCAACACCTTAGCATACAAGTTCATTGATGATACATTGCCTATTTTGAAAATGATTGCACCGGCATGTACATTAGATCATATTGATGGTTCTTTGGGTAAATTGGACGCATTGTCCAAATTTATTGCTTCAAATTTTCTAACTGTAGATAAGATCAATGAAGAAACTATTAAGGAAAAGGTGAATAAAGAAAAAGGTAAATTCTTTGAGAAGTCTATCAAGGACTATGCTAAGCATATTGATTCCTTATTACCGGTACTTAATTCCACAATTTTGGAATACAAATAATTGTATAAGGAAGCTTGTAAGCCTCACCACCTGACTGAAGACATTGATGAGGAGATTAAGAAAACACAAAAGGAGATAGATGATATAGTAGACAATATGATAGGTTCTTCAGAACTTAACTCAGTTCTTGATCAATAAATGGCACTTTTGAGGAAAATATAGAGAAACTGGAGCAAGAAAAAGCAAGGATAAAGATGAAGGCCCAGGAACTGAAAAACAAACTTGGCCCAAGATTGGATAGTCTTATAACTCAGTTGGTTGAGCTATCTAAACCATCAAATCAAGGAGAACAATCATAGGAGCAATAGATGCATTATCTGACTGACATGATCCAACAGACAGAAACCATTATCTCTGACAGTAATAAATTCATGCAGAGCCTGAATCTAATATTGGCAGATATCTTTTAAATTGTAAACAACTAGTTACAGGCTATGAGGTTGAATTTTTATATTCTTTGATTCTTTTTGACATCCTTTGTCATTAATGTCAAAGGGGGAGTAGTATGGAGAAAAATGTGTGGAGGAAAATGCATAGAAGAAATCACTTGCTCAGGGGGAGCACACTCTTTTTGAGGATCAGTTTTGACTTCATTTTTGGACAACAATTTTTGGATTTTTCTCATGAGTGTTGCCATCAATGCCAAAGGGGGAGATTGTTGGCATTCTACTGTCACATGAGAATGGTTGATGTTGTCATTGATGGCAACCAACTAGTAACAAGATTCTATAGGTTCACTGGCACCGATAGCCACAACAAGTTTATTCATCGGCATCTAGTTTACACTGGCAACAAAGCATATCGGCATCCAGGCCGACATGAGACAAGTTTTGTTTATTGTATTGTAATGTAATTATTTGTAAGCCGACATGATATATTGTAAAGAATAATATACGCATGAGATCTTATAGGTCATTTTTGATATGGTATTATGTAGAAGGTAGTAAAAAGATTTTGTAATAAGGTAGATAGGTTATGTGAGTGAATATCATTCACCGATAGGTTTTTGGTTAAGGTTTCTAACTGAGCTTAAACCAATATTGAATCAAGCATTGCAAATGCTATTTTGAGTATTATATTATCTTGGATTTAATTATGCATTTTGTAGTCAGTGAGACTCTTTCATTGAGTAGTGCGCTCTAGGTTGTTAGCCTTCCTGCATGTGTAGGCCCCTATTGTAAGTAATATTTATTCATATTGGCTAGTGAGTAAATATTGTGGGTCACAAATCCCACTGAGGTTTTTCCCTTATCGGGTTTCCTCACCAAAATATCTTGTGTTATGGTGTGCATTTATGTTGTCTCTGTTATTTCTCTTTGTTGCATTATTACTTGTTTATCGGTACATTAATTTGGGTTGCAAAGTTATAAATAAGTTCAAATATTCCATTAACCAGTTAGACACTGATTCACCCCCCCTCTAAGTGTGTTTGGGACTGTCATTGCATCTAACAAACTGTATATCATATAGCTCAAAAATATAATGTGTCAAAGTATACAATAAAACACCCAATCGCTCGACTAATGTCATTAAATAAGTGTCAACCGACATTGCCTCTATCTCCAGGAGGATCCTACCTACTAGAGCCTTCTCTAGTATATCCTAATGATACCCTAGGAGGACCCATCACTCCTCTATTGCTATTCTGTCGAATCGTATCTCTGCTAGATCTGCTCTGAGATCTATAGGATCAATAGCTAGGCTCCCTTTGACCCTCAGGAACGATGGTCTCATACGCCTATCTATAGTATATAGCCTCTTGGGAAGCACTGAAAAATCTATCTGCCCATGTCCGTGCATCTGTCCCTGGACCAAACAGCTGATCATAAGCATCCATGGTCAACTATGCTCTATGCTCAACCTCATCTCTCTCCTGTTAGAGGCGATCCCTCTTTGCCGCAATCCAATCCCTCTCCGCCTCCAAGGCTCCATAATATATCTGAAACAACTCTCTATCCTCCATCCGTCTCTGTCTAACCCTCACCACCACATCCTACAAGCTCCATATTTGTGCTCTAAGAATATGCACAATATCATCCTCTCTCCTCGCCTGCCAATCTCTAGCCAATGCATCCGCCAGACTTTGAATCCTCACTCTCAGTACCTGCAGATCATCATCATCACCTCCATCCCCACCTTGCACTCCATCCCTACCTCCCTCTACAACAATAACATCCTCCAACTTGGGCATGTCAATGTCATCTGCACCCTCATCATCATCATCGTTCCCTTCGCTACTCAATCATCCTAAACTAGAATCATCATCTCCCTCATCGTCTGAGCTACTGGACTCTATATCTCTATCGATGTCTACCTCCATATCCTCCCCCTCATCCCCCTCATCCCTCTCATCCTCCTCCTCCTCCTCCTCTCTTGCTTCTGCTATAGCCAACATATCTCCTCTCCCTCTCCCTCTCCCTCCCCATTGGTGTTGATGCCAAATCTGTTGTGGCAATATGGGAATGGTAGGATCTGTCAAAGGAATGGGTCTATGTGTCAACCACCACCTATCATACAGAGTTCTCATCCCTGGATCCACTGGACCAACACCCCAACCCAATTGTACAGGATGTAAGGAATCAAACTCACCAATACCAACATGAGGCTGAATGCAAGCCCCCCAATTACTGATCTCATAGGTAACACGAGCAAAATAAGCAGTCATATTAGGAATACCCTATATCTCTCCAAACTGTTAGAGTACCCATCCTAGAATATGTATGTCAATAATCCGAAGAGTATCCAAAGCCTGATTGATAAGATACCATTGTTGATGATGAAATGGTAAATATTGAGCATCATCTGCCCAACTGAGGCAATCCAAATATGGTCGCCATGTGAAGTACTATAAAATATCTATTTGACGCCTCCAATACAAGGTGTTCCCCAAACCCCTATGTCTGATGCCTAGAGTGTACCTATATGCATAAGACTTCTCACCCTCAAGAGAAACATGAACAACCTACCGAGAGAAGGCTATATTCTCCCAAGCCCAAACATGGAGCAATGTAACACCACATCTAATAGATTTATGCCTCAAATATACTATGCCATGCATCTAATAATATAAATTTGCAAGAAGACATGGAGCCCAAGAAAACACCCATCTATGTACAATCATATCATGGATCACACAACCCCATCCAACTAGAAATCCATGCGACCTCCTATATGGTATCAACAGACCTGCTACTATACTACACAAGACCACAGTGAGGTCATCGTAGTCCATCCACTCCCATGGTATCTCATATCGACCTCTCATATGCAAATCCTGTTCACTGCACTCAAAGAGATCATATATTCTATCTATTCCATCTCTACAATCATATACGACTCTCGCACCATGGATAGGAATGTACAAAATCCACCAGAGATCCTCTAAGGTAATGGATGCCTCTCCAGTAGGCAAATGAAAAAAAAGTCTTAGAATGCCACCGCTTGACTAAAGTAGTGATCATGGCCCTATTGGCCGTAATCTCTAGAAGATGCAAGATATGATACAATCACAAATGTTTGACCAGACATACTTCCTCAACAAGTAACTCATCTTGCCTATCGAGACCATCAAGCCTTGTTTGTCTACATATGAGAACATTAAAGTTCACCTGCAAGTGAAAACACAACAAGTAGGTCAAATAAACCATTCACATGACAAAATTCAATTTATACATATTAAAAAAATAAAAGTTTACAACGAATGTGAATCAGTTATGCCTAATATGAATTAATAAGAACTATTGCACAACATTATGAGTGAATGCGAATTCGACAAGGCATATGCGTAACTCTAAAATCTAATGCACATCAAAATGTACTAATGCGAATCATTTAGTCGAATGTGAACTAAGAATATCGAATGCGAATAAATAACAATGATTGCGCACAAATTGAATTGTGAATGCGCATCAATTCAAAAAAATTGCTCTAAAAAAACTTTTAAAAAATAGCAAAAACAGGCATAAACGAATAAATTTTTCAAAATACGTACTATGCCTCCAGTCCTAGGTGGTCTCTGGTATGATCGGACTCGGTCAGACAGGTGCAATCATGCTCGGAAGCCAGCCATGATGCTCTAGACTTGCAGAAGGCTCGAAAATCACTAAGAACTCAATAAAATCAAATGAATGCAAATGAGCTAAATTAAAGGGCCTAATCACTACTTATAGCTAAAAATTAGGGTTTTTACCACTTCGATGACTGTGGTTCCCTTGAAGTTGAAAGCACTTGTAGACTAGTCAAATGGACTCCAAATCATGCAAAACTTCACATGATTGCTCACTAGCATGGTATCGAAAAAATGGTCTCAATTTCAAAAAAATTCGACCACTTTTTCCAAGAGGGCATATTTACACTATAAGCGTCACTAGGGCATACTGGGGTAGAAAATTTTTGTTTTCTTTGAAACATTGTCGTCTCGACATTGTGTCAAAGAGGGGCAAATGCAGATGCCTAAAAATGTCTCATTAATCACACACTAATTATTCGTCTAATTAATTAAGTAATTCTTTAATTATTTAATTAAGCTAATTATTCTTCTAAACTGACTCAATCATCACCATTCAACATTGCTAATTATCGAATTTGTATTCTTTAATTAATTAGTCAATTAACCCTATCTCAAATATTAATTATTTAATTAATTACGATTAATTCCCTTAATTAAATAATCTTTATTATTTAATTAACCTCATTCTATTGTTCAAATAATTTCATTTAAATTATTTAAATTAATTAATTTATTCCTCCAATTCCCCAAATTTTAATTTCACCTCATTTCATCTAATTCCAAATCATCAAATTAACATTTCACCAAAATCTGAATTTCAATAAATTTTATCATTTGAAAATCAAAATTCAAATTAAAATAAGAATGAAATTGAATTTCAATTCAATCTCTTACAACTCAAGTTGACAATCATAATTGATTGATCAAATCAGTTAACACAGTTAACTCTTCAATCTCCCATTTTCACTCCAAATTAGCTTTTCTGACTAATAAATCAATTCAATCAACTCAGTCAATTGACTAATCTATTTAGTCCACTATCCAATCAATCTAGTTGACTACTCAATCAATCTAGTTAACAGATCAATCAAAATGAGTTCACTGATCAATCAAAATCAGTTATCTATCAATCAACACTTCAGTTCAATATCTCCCCCCATATGTCTTGAAAATCTATAAATACAAGAGGATTACATCAAATCAATCTAGAATCATAGTCTTCAAAATTATTGTCTATATTATGTAGGAATTTCAGTGCAACACCTGAGAGCCAATCAACCAACAATTATGGAGAAGAGCAATGGAAGCCACAATGCCTTTGAAGGGAGTTTTCAATTAGTTAAATTGTTCAATTCTCTTGTTTTGCATTTATTTCATTGATTTGTGTTTAATGTTGCTAAATTATTTAATGATTTTGTTATTCTTCCGTTTAGTCTAATTAGCTATGTTTAACCTAACAAATTTTAAGCATGAAACACTAGACATTATATTTAGAACCATAACACGTAATCTTCACATACTGAAGGAATGCAAGGCATATTCCATTACACATTAAAAAGTCTTTCCTACATAAATACTATTTCCTGCATATTGAAACTTCTATTGTATAATCATTATAACATCTTCACTCGACAACTTAACAATACCAGAAGAATCCAATAGTGACATCAATGATAACACAAGACAGGTCAACATCAAAGACAACACAAGACAAGTTGACATCAATGACAACAAAGCACAATTCAAGTTTTCAACATCATGCTCTAATGATGAATTATATTACATGTGACTAGGAGCTAGAGTTAATGTTGTTGCAAAAATGGAAGATAGATAATCATTAGCATTGTTAACTTCCTCAATTATATTATTACAATCATCATCTAAATTGATCAAATTAGGAGGTCAATGTGGGTAAGTGGCTCACTCCCCATACGTAAAAAAAATTCATATTCAAAATGAAAATGTATTTGGGTAGTGGTTTTCATGTGTAGGCAAAAAGTATGCTTGAAAATGTAAATGGTAAAATGGGAAAACTAATTTTAGTTTGCAAAATAAAGGCAAATGCAAAATACAATGCAAGGGAATATTCTTCTTTTTTCCATGTATTCTAAATCAAGGGCTAGGTTTCTACTAGATGTCACATATAGTTTTAATATAGGTTTTCCTTTTTCTTTAAAATGTGATTTCTAATCATTTGTAAAGGGTTTTGAGGGTCAAGAAAAGGAAAAAATATTTGTATAGGGATGAGATTGTTTTGTGTTATAGGCGAATTTTTGTGTCTTTAAGTCATTAATGATTATATTATGTATAATTTGAAATGTGTAAATATGATAATAACACTACATTGTATTTGTCCATGGTTTGTAAGTAATTCTCTTTGGAAGAAATAATCGAGTTATGAAATTCTTCTTTCATGTTTTTTTTATAGTGAACTATTTTATGCAATTTCTTTCTATTCAACAAATAGAGTAAGTTCTTTTGCGAAAATAGTAGTAGTGTTATATTTTCAGATGGATTATTAATTATGATTATGTTTTGGGATTTTTTAGGTCATATTATCACAAGTTGATGACAAATTAACTAACAATATAAATATTCTTAAATATTATGATATAAAATATAATACATATGAATTTGTATCTCATGATATGCATTGATCTTGTTTTGTACTTTTCATGTTTGTGTTTGATATTAATGTTCAATATCAATTAGGGAGACCCACCTAGGTCAACAAAGCCTAAAGTGTAGAAGAAATTTATCTTAAGAGTAAGCTTCTTGTTCATTGGGAAACCTCTTAGTTTCCTTGAGTAGGAGAATAGGATAACCTTTTAGAGAGAGAGAGAGAGAGAGAGAGAGAGAGAGAGAGAGAGAGAGAGAGAGAGAGAGAGAGAGAGAGAGAGAGGGAGGTTTATTTTTCACAAAAATACAAGGATGTTATAGTGTGCTATGATATTTATCTTCTTTAGGTATTTTAAATATTTTGGGTTGGATTTGCCTTGGGCATCCAACCCAAAGGGTTATAATTACATATCAATTCTTAATGGTGTGTTTTTTGTAAATTCTAAAAAATTACAATTTCGAGCATGCTCTCTATTAGGTTTGCATCTCTTTCAATATCATTAAAAAATACCATAGTAATATTGAGATCTCTCCTAGCTTTCTAACCATTTAAGTTATTTTACGTTTCAAATATGTTAAGGTTTTGATCTTTATTTTCTTTTTCTAGTGTCTTCATTTTTTGTCAAAACCTATGTGTAGAATTTTGGGTACATTTTTTATTGATTCATCAGATACAAATCATATTTTTATAAATTATACTTTATTCTATACACATAAAAAATTGATTAGTTATCAAAAAAAATTGAGGGGGGTGCATGATTAATTATATATTTTTTAGGATGTGTACACTTTGAAAATTAGTAAAAAGTCATAAATTCATTAAAAAACTAGCAAAAAATTGAATATAAACTAAATGATGTTAGCTGATTCTTCGTTGAAGTGATTTTCAAATACTGAAAAAAGTTAAACATTTTAGGGGGACCACACAAGACACTATGTTAAGTTTTTTGACAAAAAATGTAGCACTTTGTGTACCCCCCTATTTGAACCCCTTATCCTTCATTATTATTATTTTTATAAAATAGTAGTTCAGAAAGTATATTAAGAGATCTATGACTCTTATTATTTTTGCATCTTCAAATTTTGAGCATAATTATCTTTAATTTCTCATTCAAGATTAATTTTTCCTTTTTTCAAAAGAAAAAACGTGTCCACTTAAGACCCCTTTTTGGTCCCCCATTTCCATGCACTTACCCCTGCACCACAATAATTGGTTCCATACAAGTTTGTCATCTAAAACCATATACATTAGACACATGGCACCATCTTGCAACACATGCTTTTTGCACGTGATTGGACAGTTTCATACTCTAGCCTAACAACTCTAACAATCGGCCATTAGTTGGTTTCTTCCTATAACATGCTACACTTATTTGATGTTGTGCTTCACATAGTTAGATATATCAAAAAAGATGCACTACTCCTTTTCTAATCACAAAAATTCTCATTCTCAACCTTCTTATGAAAAGTGCTTTGATTAATTTATCTATATTCTTATATATGAATAAAAATAGTAATTTTGTTAAATCTCTTTATCTAAATGAATTACAATTTTTTACATCTTATTTAATAGATTCAATTAATATATTTTATACTTATTCCATGGGAATCAAGCTATTAATCAGTTATTCGGATCAAGCTTTCAAAGCTTGACCCTTACCCCTCTAGAGAGGAAGGAAATAACTCACTAAACCCCACTTGTAAAACCCTTGTAGTTTATTTATAGCTTGATTGTTCTCATTTGCTGGAAACACACTTAGATGATTTGTTTTGCTGCAAATTATTCTTCAATTTATTTTCCTAAACTCGAATCAAGTTGTCACACCACATATCACCATTAACAGTATATTATCATAATGATCACATCTAAAATTAGTGTAAACACACTAAGAGAATTCTCTAATAATGAAAAAGATTTTAAGACCCACCACTGAAAAAAAGAATACCAGGAATTGTGTGCATCCCAATATTATGTACAAATAATTGTGAGTGGGAAAATACTTGATTTCATCACCACTACGTAAAACATAGCCACAATTTAGCTAATTGAAAATCCAAGATTTTAAATAATGACCTCATGATTATACAAGCTCCTTATTTGCAATTATGATGTATAGTACTCAAACTACAAAGTCTTACTTCCCTTATTTTAAAACAATTTCCTATACTTTTACCCTCTAATATTTTTGACCGGACAAAGTTAACTCCCTTATTTTATTGTATATATTTTGAGTGTTTGACTTTGCAATATTAAAAGTCTTTATTAAATGAATTTTGTGATAAAATATATTTATGCCACACTAGTTCATACTTTTACACAAAGAATCTAATATTGAAAAGATGTGCACAATGATATTTTTTCCATTTAAAGTATGAAAGTTTGGAGAAGAACATGAGCATTTGAAGAAAACGTGAGACAGTCTCTAGTGATGGATTCTCCACTCAAAACCCCATTTTAACAAAGTTGTGAAAGGGATTGGTCAAAACCAGATGATTCATAGCTTATGACCTTATCACTCTTTTCTTTATGCTCAATACCTATTGGATTGTTCTACCTCATTTTCCATTACATAAAATATTTTTTATTTTATTTTATACATTTATATAGTCTTATTTATAAATATAAAAATACATTTTATTGTGTGTAGATATTTTGTATCTATATATAATAGATTGTTATTTTTATTATTTTTTTTTCATATCATTTATTTATTTATTAAAATAATTTTATTTTTTATAATTTGTCAAATGTAATTATTTTTCTTTGATTTTCTTTATTGTATATTGTTTTAAACATTGTATATAAATTTAATTATCCTTATTTAAATCAGTAAACATATAAACTATTTTTTGTATGTAGAGAAATTTAATTATTATTATTTTTTTAATCAAAAGCTGGAAGCCTGATATATATTAATAATATAAAGTTTTTGAAAATACAAAAGGCTCTTATCAATCTGATTTTGCTTTGATTACAAATATCAAAATTCAAACTCTTAAGCATATTATTTTTGTTAGACAATTCATATAACTGGAAGACAACTGAAAGGGGGGTGTGTGAATCAATTGTCACATATTACCAGAGGCATTAGCAATTTAAAACAACAATACCGGAACCCAAAAAAATAATACTGGAATAGCAGTTAATCCAATTAAGCATAAACAATAATCAGAGAATAAAAACCATCCACACAACACCAAGATTTGTACGTGGAAAAACCATGACCGGAAGCCTACCCATAGTCAAATAATACTTCTACAGTAAGTATGTGAATTACAATGAAGGGGTCTACACTTGCAGGAAGGCCAACAACCTAGAGCACACTGCTCATCACAAAAGGAGTCTCATTGACTACATACAAATCCAAACTACAATATGGAGAAGTGTTGAACTACAAAAGATAGCATCGCCTATGCCTAAGTACAGTTTCAGTTAAGCTCAATACTAGAGGACTAAATCCTCTTCCATAAACCCAATTTGATCTTCAATGATTCACCAACTCCTCTCCCTAAATGATATTAAATTATTCACACATTAATTTCCTTGACCATGACCTCTTACAATAACCATGATGATCTACAATGAGATCTTACATCTTATTTATACAAACCCTCGACCATAAACAATCAAGTCGACCACCAGACAATAAACCAATTACATAATTACAAACCATGTCAGCCTTAGACCAAAACAAATAATATCCACACATAAGACATCTAGAAAATACAACAATAGGTCTTATCCACACATTTCATTAATGTCGGTCCATAACCTAGATCAACCGAGACCAAGTATAGGTCCACACGCTTTAGCAAAGATCTCTGAATGCCAAGTATCGAACATGATCACCAACAACATCCTAAAACTCCATCAGAAGCTGCACCAACACCAATTATGTAATGCATCAAAGATCTCCACCAAAAGCTCTGTTGGTGAAACCCTCGTTGGAACTAGAAACCAATATTCATAGAAAGCAAGATAGAATCCAATCATCAGACCAAAACCAACTAACCAAATATGAGTATAAACATTATGAACAAGTCAATTCCATCACCAGATTATACCAGAGTCAACTAGATCATGCTGGATCCAAGTTAATCAAAAACCAATCAACCTACTGAGACCAGAAGGGTGCTAGTAAAGCATCCAAACAACTAGTGTTGACATGAATGACAAAACATCAATGCAACACATAATCAATTCTACCAAATGGCCAACAATCTCCCCCTTTGGCATTGATGACAACACTAGATGTGAAAAACATCTAAGTACCAAGAAATGCTAAACAAGTCTCCCCCTGTGGAAGACAACCAACAATTTCCTACATATAGCTTTGAATATCAATATCTCTCCCCCTATGAATAATATCTCTGTAAAGTTTTGAATTTCTTTTTCACATCACTATCTCTCCCCCTTTGACATCAATGTCAGAAATCTAACAGAAATATCAAAGCAAAAACATAAGCCTTTGAATCTCAAAGCTGACTACTCCCCCTGAGCAGTAGCATCCCACATCAGTGTCATAATGAATAGTATCTCTGATAATGCATGTCGGAGTGATGGCAAACCACATCAATCAAGTCTCTGTCATAGGGGCAGAAACCCCCAATCTGTCTCTTAGGTACTCAAATGATTCCTTGGATAAAGGTTTAGTGAAAATATCTGCAATCTGTTCTTTAGTGTTCACAATAACCAGTTTAACTTCATTTGCTTCCACCTTCTCCTTCAAAAAGTTATACTTGATAGATATGTGCTTTGTCTTAGAATGAAATACTAGATTGTTTGATATATCAATAGCAACATATTTATCACAGTGACTAATTGTCGGTGCATCACAATCCACCTTTATATCCTTCAACATTTACTTCATCCTTAAAACTTGTGTACAATTAGTAGAAGCAACAACATACTCAGCTTCAGCAGTAGATAAAGAAGTACATGACTGTTTCTTGTTGATCCATGAAACCAACTTCTTTCCAAGAAAGAAAGCTCCATCGGAAGTACTTTTCTAGTCATCAACATCTCTAGCCCAATTAGCATCTGTATATGCACATAAAGTAAAGTTATCATTCTTAGGGTACCACAAACCATATTGTGATGTACCTTGCAAGTATCTAAAAATCCTTTTCACAGCCATCTCATGATTTTCTCTAGGATCACTCTGAAATATTGAAACAGTATAAACAACATTCATAATGTTAGGCCTAGTCTGAGTCAAATAAAGTAGACCTCCAATCATAGATTTGTATCTTGTATGATTTATCGGTGTAGAAACATCTTTTCTTGTCAATTTCTCACTTGTAACCATAGGTGTACTTACTGGTTTAGAATCTTCCATACCAAATATCTTCAATAATTCCTTAGCATATTTAGTTTAATAGATTAAAAATACCTTTTTTAGCCTGAGTAATCTGCAAACCTAAGAAAAATTTCATCTCACCAATCATAGACATCTCAAATTCTTTTTCCATATTCTTAGAAAATTCTATGCATAATTTATCTTCACCTCCAAAAATAATGTCATCAACAAATACTTCAACAATCAGTATATCATCGTCAATGATTTTATAATATAATTTACTATCAACATTGCCCTTAGTAAAACCAAGCTTCAAAAGATATTTATCCAACCTTGCATACCAAGCTCTAGGTGCTTGTTTCAATGCATATAAAGATTTCCTTAACCTGCAAACTATATCAGTATCATCTGATAGTGAAAAACCATCAAGTTGCTCAATATAAACTTCCTCATCAAGATCCCCATTCAAGAATGCACATTTAACATCCATCTGATAAACCTTGTAGTTTTTATAAGCAACATAGGCAAGAAATAATCTTACAGCTTCAATCCTAGCTACCGGTGCAAAGGTTTCTCCATAATAAATTCCTTCCTTCCGAGAATAGCCTTTACAAACCAGTCTAGCCTTATTCCTTATAACTTGACCATCTTCATTCAATTTATTCCTAGAAACCCATTTAGTTCCAATAACATTTTTATTTTTAGGCCGGGGAACCAAAGTCCATGTGCTATTTTTTTCAATCTGATCTAATTCTTCTTCCATAGCTTTTAACCAAAATTTATCTTTACATGCCTCAATTACTGATACTGGTTTAACTTATGAAATTAAACATACCTCATTAGTTTCCAGTCTTCTTCTCGTCATCACTCCATTGTTTTTATCCCCAATGATTTGATCTTCGAAATGATTCAATCTCACATACCTAGGAGTCTTTTGACTCTTTGTTCCTCTTCCTTGATCTTCAATTAATGTAGAATTCCTTGATGTTGCCAAAGTAACTGGTTCAACTCTCTATTCTGGTAAAGATGCTACCAGTTCAGATATAATCATTTTCACTATCGATTCCTTCTCATAAATTCTGATTTGACTTTTGCATAGCTCATCTACTTTGACATTAGCACTCCCCACAATTCTCTGCAATCTCTTGTTATAACATCTATATGCTTTGATTTCATTAGAATAACCAAGAAATATACCTTCACCACTTCTAGGATCAAATTTCCCAATAGTATCATCTCTCCTGATATAACATTTACTACCAAATATTATAAAATACTTAACTGTAGGTGTATTGCCAAACCATAATTCATAAGGTGTCTTTCCAGTTTCTCCTTTGATATGTACTCTGTTGAATGTGTAAACCATTGTACTAACTCCTTCTCTCTAATAGATATGAGGTAGATTTGCTTCCATCATCATTGTTCTAGCAACATCCAAGATAGTTCTATTTTTCCTTTACACAACTCCATTCTGCTGAGGTGTCCAGGGAGCAAAAAATTATCTTCTTATACCATGCTTGTCACAAAAGTTATTAAACTCACTGGATGTGAATTCTCCACCATGATCTGATCTCAAACATTTAATCTTCAATCCTGTCTCAATTTCTACTTTAGCCTTAAATATTTTAAACTTTTCAAATTCTTCAAATTTTTCTCTCAAAAAAGTAACCTGTATCATTCTAGAATAATCATCAATGATTAGCATGAAATATCTATCACCATGAAAATTTTGAACTCTAGCAGGGCCACTCAAATAAGTATGAATAAGATAGAGAACATCATTTGATTTATCCCGTATACTCCTAAAAGAGGTTCTGACCTATTTACCCATTTGATATTCTTTACATACCAGATTATAGGGCTTCATAATCTTAGGTATATCTCTAACAGACTTAGTTGAACTGATCTTCACAAAGCAGTCAAAATTTACATGACACAACCTTTTATGCCATAGCCAACTCTCATCAATCTATGTAATCAAACATGTCTTCTCATTTGAACTTCTCACCAAAGTTCAAATGAAATATGTTACCTTTTGTTTGTGCACCAGTTACAGTCTCCAGGATAGATCTGTTAATGATTTTGCATTTTCCATCCTTGAACTATACTTGAAATCCCTTATCTACCAATTGTCCTACACTCAAAAGATTATGCTTCAAACCTTAAACATAATAAACATTGTGAGTATTGTTTTTACCATCCAATGATATAGTTCCTTTTCCCTTGATCATACATGCCTTGTCATCTCTAAATCTAAGTCCACCATTAGCTTCTTGCAAAGACAGAAACATCCCTTTATCTCCAATCATATGATGTGAACAACCACTGTCAATTACCCATTCATCCTTATCCTCAATTTTAGTAGTGAGTGTCTTCTCCTTAGGTACATTCTCTTCCAGTGTTAGATCATCTTCCTTGATAGCTAGGAACACCCATTCCTTCCCATTGTTGGATTCACTAGTAGAATCTTTTGTCGGTTCATCATCTAAATCAGTAATGCCTTCCTCATCCAATATGTAGCATGATTTATCTTTATTTTTCTTGAATCTATACTTGTTCTAATATTCAGGGTTAGGTTTAAATGATCTCTTAACTCTTTCTTCAAATCTTGAATTCCTTTTAGGACATCTAGATGCAAAATGACCAATCTTATTACATGCAAAACATTTAAAAGGTTCTTTTCCTTCATACTTACTTCCTACCGGTCCTTTCGGTACTCTTCTAGCAAATGGTGCTTCAAGTTGCTCAAACTCATCATCTTCTCTCCTCATATCTTCTAATTCTTTTGCATATAAAGCTTTCCAATCTTGCTTACCAGTTGTAGATGTAGATGCATGAAAAGAAGGTTCAGTCTTCACAGTTCCAGAAGGTCCAAATTCTTCAAGCTCAAAAGTAGATAGTTTCCCAACCAAATTATCTCCATTGACAGATGTATTAACCATTGTTCTCAACTCATTAATAGTAGTAGCCTTCATTTTGTAAGCTGGTGGTAGGGCTCTCAAGACTTTAGAAACAATTTCATCTTCACTTAGAGTTCCATCACAACATTGAATTCCCATAACAATCTCAATTACTCTTTCCATGAATGCAGTAATCATTTCATCTTCTTCCATCTTCAAGTTTTCATATCTCACCTAGTAACCATCAATTTTAGTAATCTTTCTTGTAGGGTCACCTTCATTAAGAGTCTACAACTTATCCCATATAGCCTTTCCAGATGATTTGTTCATTAATCTCATTATTTGTTGATCACAAAGTGCACACAAGAGGGCTTCTCTTTCTCTACAATCATTCTCAAGATCCTTGTCCAGTTTTGCTAGAGGATTACTAGATCCCGGATTAAAGGGTGTGACACCATTCTGTGTGATCTCCCAAATCTCCTTGCCAAGACATCTCAAATGAGTCTCCATCTGAATCTTCCATACTGAGTAATTTGTTCCTTCAAGCCTCGGTATATCCCGTTGAAAGATAGCTCCAGAAGAATTGGATGAACTTAAACTACTAGTCACCATAGGATCTTCCTCAAGCGGTTAAGATTTCTGTAGAGAGGACCAAAGCTCTGATACCAATTGTTAGACAGTTCAGATATCTGGAAGACAACTTAGAGGGGGGGTCAATTAGTTGTCACAGATTACTAGAAGAATTAACAATTTAAAACAATAATATTGGAACCCAAAACAATAATACCAAAATAGCAGTTAATCCAATTAAGAATAAACAATAATCACAAAATAAAAGCCATCCACACAACACCAAGATTTGTATGTGGAAAACTCGGTAAAGGGAAAAACCATGGTAGGAAGCCTACCCACAGTTAGATAATACTTCTGTAGTAAGTATGTGAATTAGAATGAAGGGGCCTGCACTTGCAGGAAGGCCAACAGCCTAGAGCACATTGCTCATCACAAAAAAAGTCTCATTAACTACATACAAATCTAAACTACAATCCAGAGAAGTGTTGAACTACAAAAGATAGCATCTCCTATGCCTGAGTACAGTTCCCATTAAGCTCAATATGAGAGAACTAAATCCTCTTTCATAAACTCAATTCGATCTTCAATGATTGACCAACTCCTCTACCTGAGTGATATTACATTATTCACACATTACTTTCCTTGACCATGACCTCTTACAATAACCATGATGATCTACAATGAGTTCTTACATCTTATTTATACAAACCCTCGACCATAAACAATTAGGTCGGCCACCAGACAATAAACCAATTATATAATTACAAACCATGTCGGCCTTAGACAAAAATAAATAATATCCACACATAAGACATCCTGAAAATAAAACAATAGGTCTTATCCACACATTTCATTAATGTCAGTCCATAGCCTAGATCAACTGGGACCAAGTATAGGTCCACATGCTTCAACAAAGATTTCCAAATGCCAAGTCTCAAACATGATCACCAGCAGAATCCTTAAACTCCATTAGAAGTTACACCAATACCAATTATGTAATGCATCAAAGATCTCCACCAAATGCTCTATTGGTGAAACCCTTGCCGAAACTAGAAACCAATCTTCATAGCAAGAAGGATAGCATCCAATCACTAGACCGAAACCAACTGACCAAATATGAGTATAGGCATTATGAACAAGTCAATTCCATCACCAGATTATACCAGAGTCAACCGGATCATGCCAGATCCAAGTTAACCAAAAACCACTCATCCTATCGGGACTAGAAGGGTGCCACTAAAGAATCCAAACAACTAGTGTTGACATCAATGACAAAACATCAATGCAACACATAATCAATTCCACCAAATGGCCAACAATTTTATCTTATTCACAATCTATGTCAACTATTTTTTGCTCCCATTCTATGTCAATCAAAAATGGGAGATTTCTATGGCCCTATATTTTACTCCTCCATTGCTTGCGGGTTGACCTCATTCTTGCCTTGTTGTTCATGAGGCACACCATTCTCTTATACAGGCTGCAAATTAGAGGTGCTTGTTCTATCATCAAAAAACTCTATAGCTGCCATGCTTGGCAGTATGTTAAGATCTAGAAATGGAGGTTGTGCATTACTATGGGTGTGAGTACCATGTGCAATAGGAGGTACTACAACTTCCACATGATCATGTCCCAGCAATACTAATAGTGCATTAACCTTTTTATGGATTTTCTTTATCAAATCTTGCTTGAGCACTCTATTATGCCTTTCTAATGCATGTTGAATGTATCTCAAGCTTTGCATTTCTAGAGCATGCTTTATATTATCATCGATTGAAATGTAAGCATGCCCATTAAGGAGGAAATGATGAGGGAAGAGACCCCCGCTATGAGCTTGGCCTTTCTAGAGGTCATATTGTTGAACTGCAAGAAGTAGCATGTTGCCTAGAAGAAAACCATCCCTAACTACCATGCTTGCTATTATGTCTAGTAATGACAAGGATTGCAATAAATCTAAGGCATTAGACAAAAAATAGAGACCGATAGAGATGGAAAAATAATTCATCTTGCCTGTGGAAACAAAATTTCCTTGCCAATTATCCTCTTTATGCTCTTCTTGTACTAGTAGTAGTGAGTGTTGAACTTGCCCTAGAAGTTCATCCGAAATGTGCTCTATAAATGTTTGTTCCCATTCTACAACTGAAATAGTGACTCTTTAATTGCATGGAATGTACTCCATGTGCACCATTTGACAACCTAGACACAAACAAGCACTCTGGATTTCCCCTTCATTTGAAGTTGAGGACCTTTGCTGCATTTGGAATAAAAGAATGAAATCCTTAATCTGCTCTGAAACCCTTTCTTGTTTGTGAAGATTGAAGAACACCTCACATTTAAATTAGGAAAGAGAAATGATGTATATGCCAAAGCCAAACCATCCACCTATTTTTTTGAGTCTTGAAAAAACAATAATTACCTACAAAAGAAAACAAAATTAGTAATAAAACTATGCGATTCTCATATTTCACATGTTTAAGGAGTCCAAAGCCCTACCTCTGCATGTGCCAAGAGTGAGACCATGCAAAAAAATTACAAATCTTGGCCACCGATTAGAGCTCAATTAACCATTCACACATGCGGTCATGTGTGTGTGTGTGTATGTATATGTATATGTATATGTGTATGTATATGTATATGTATGTATATGTATGTATATATATATGTATATATATATCTATCTATATATCTACCTATATAAATACATACATATGTATGTATATATGTATATATATAATACATATATATGTATACATATGCATACATGTGTGTGTGTATGACACACACACACACATATATGTATGTATGTATAGTTTGCTACTTTATGGCAAAACTATAGAGTGAATGTCGAGGGTATCTTCTTTGAAGTGAATGAAGATCTGATTGTCAAAGACACTAGTCTTCCCATTAAAGGGAGGAATTGGAGGAAACAAAGTTGTGTCATGGACAATGAAACCTTGGCCCTATTCTTTAAGGATGGGGGAATTACCAGTAAACTGCATGGTGGCTTCGAATGGGAGATGCTTACATCCCCTTGGGACCAAGTATGCCTCATGATAATGAAGTTTTCTTCCCTTGAAGGCAAGTTTAAATTTTAATATTATTATCATCTATTGGCAATTGACACTCATCTGGCTTAGTTGTGTTGTCATTGATGGTAACACAAACCATTTTGGGTTGGTCACTTAACTAGTACTCATTAGTATTCATTGTTTGGAAACTAACATTTAGTCATATGGCACACAAGGAACCAACATCAGTAGGAAAGGGAAATCAACAAACTAGGAACCAGTATATGAGGCTGATACAGGAGATTGATTTAGACAGGTCTACTCGAAAATGATCAAAGGCATCACTCTTGAAGTTTAATGAATTTATTTTTTCTTAGACTGACATGTAAATAAATTGTAATATCATTGTAAGAAAACATAATGCATTCATGTTTGTATTTGGGGAAGGTATTTAAGTTAGTCTAGTTAGGTTATTTGGGTGATGCAGAAGAAGGAAATGGAATATAGTAATGTGATGTTGTGTGAGCATTCTTGATCGACAGAATGCAAATGTAATATTATGTAGTCGGTCTTGGATTTTGGTTTAGAGGTTTTGGAAGTGAAGCAAGATACCAGTAAGGAAGGACACATTGTAAATCAGTATGGATTGTGCTTTAACTGGAACTCATCTAGCATAGCAGATGCACTCTCAGAGTTCAAAATTTTGTTTGTAACTCCATATGTGGTGACTAGAGTCAGTGAGGATCCTTTTGTGATGAGCAATGTGCTCTAGGTTGTTGGCCTTCCTGCATGTGCAGGCCCCTATTGTAATATTTATTCATTTGGCTAGTGGATAGATATTGTGGGTCTCCAATCCCACTGTGGTTTTTCCTCTTTGAGATTTTCCACATATAAATCTATGTGTTATGGTGTATGCTCTTGTGGTTGTTTCATTTCTATTTGTTGTTATATTCTTATATGGTTATCGGTTACTGAACTGCATTATTAATAAGGTTAAAATTGATTATACTGGTAGAACACTGATTCACCCCCCCCACACTTAGTGTTCTTGGATTCCAACATCATCTTCCTTTTTTGAACCTCTTTCGCCACAGTTCCTTGATTTTCTTCATGTTCTTCATCCTCAACTCCCTTTAAAGTTCCATGAAGGATACTCTAGAAGCCATAAAGAATTTTGATAAGAAACCCATTTTACTTCATTAGGGCCTAATCTTCAGGCTCTATGAATTCCACCTTGCACTATGCCCTCCCAAACCCATTACTATTATTTAGGCTTATGTGCATTCTGACTCTTGTCCAATTATGACTATCTTGGACTCCCCTGGTAAAAGAAACAAGAAATACCTCTTAATTTTGGATGTTGGCAAGACAAAGACCCCTTTCTCCACCCCATCAAATTTTAGCTCGACCACCCCTAAAGGTTTTTAAAACCACGGTCGACTCTCCTTTGAGAAAAAAGGAAAAACAACACTGCCTACTAAAAAAGAAAAGCTCCACCCTTGTATTGAATAAATTGAAAGTGATGGGGAAGACAAAGGTGGGGGAAAAACCAATCCCCATAGATCCAACAAGTTGGTGAGTAAATCCAAGGTTAAATTTAAGGAGGATATGAAAATAAATGACTTGATTGGAGACCCTGATGAGGTGTAGGCGATTGATGAAGAGATGGACATGAGTTTGAGTAAGATTGCAAGCTCTAAGTGTAATCCAAATCCCCTATACCTATCTAAAGTTGTGCATTTATTAGAGGATGAGATCTCAAATGAGAAGATTTATATAGTGAACGAGGGACATAAGTGTGTCAAATACACTACGAGTGTGGAGGACCTAGCTACTCTGAAGGTGAAAGTGATGGACCTCGAGAAGAAGATGGTTAATATCTTCAAATTTAGTTCCAAAGTTATGTGTAGTTTTGTGACTACCATATGTTTGCTGCCAAAGAAGATCCTAGGTGATGATGCTACTAAGGAGAAAACTTATAAGGAGCCCTTTAAATTTCTTACTAAAGGTTGGGGCAAAAAGTTTTCTTAGTTTCTCGTTGTTGTTCCTTTTTGGTGGTTTATGTCATAGTTTTATAAACTTTGATACTATTTTTAACTCATTTTTCTCTAAGTTTAGTTTATATTTTTGATATCTTATGTAGACTATGGTTTTATTAATGTGATGTTAATGTCCTACTAATGTTGTCTTAGGGCTTTTTGTATTTGAGGGTTAGCACCCTTCCTTTTTTGCTTAATATATAAATGTTTTCACCACATTATACATATTTCTTATATTGTAAACCAATAAAAAAGTATCAAGCATTCCTAGAATAGCACAAACTATAGAAAGTCATTCCAAATAAGGATGTACCTCTCTTCCACACTTGTATGCCTCTACATTGACAAACTATAAGAAATCATATTAAAAAACACTATGAGATGTAGCTAGTTGTTTACTCTTCAAAATCTCTTATAGTTACTCTATGATTTACAAATAATATTATCTAATGTCTCAATTAGTAAGGGGTCTCTACTGACATCTTGATAATTTAGCTTCGTTTGTGATAGCCATCAATTTTAGGTTAATTCAAAGGGAAATAAAAAGTTATGGATTTAATTTTTTTGAAAAATGAGGCACATGAGGTTTGTTGGATATTGTTGTTGGTGTGTTGCAAATATGTGCTTTAATGATATTTGAGAGATGTGTTGTCATTGATGCCAACATATTTCTCTATATGTGGTAGTGTTCTAATAGTATTTAGTTTGTTGGTTTATGGTGTATGTTGATGATTAGTGTTTGCGGATTAAAGGGTTTGTAGAGTGATATCTCTAGTTAATTCAGTGCAAGTGTTAGGGGTCTACACGAAGGCTTGAGTGAGTTATGATTATCAATGTTGTGGCCAGTTCTTCAGTTGTCTAATGATGCCAATGTTCATTATTTTGACCTGCATTGCTCTGCATTGTAATATCTTGATCTGTGGATTTGGAATTATGTTCGGGACATTGATGTTTGTCCTCAATTCAGATGGTTCATGGTTTGGAGCTTTGCAAGTGAATTTTTCAAGTTGATATTAAGTTTAGTTAATGTTCTTGAAGTCCGATATGATGATAATAATGATTCTAGTAATTTGAGTTGGTGTAGATGTTGTTGTGGTAATTCATGATTCTTGTGGACATTTCTAGATAATGTTCTATTCATTTGGTGGTCTGCATTGATCGACGATCACGTTATTGGTAATTTTCTTTAGTTCAGTGATTTATTCATGTTCTTGGCCAACATGGTGATTGTAGCATGTTGTGGATGTTTGATGCATAATTATTAGAGATGTTTCATATTTGAGGGGGTTATTTAGGTCCATGCTATGTCTTATCGAATATTTTTTTGGTTTGCATGTAATATTGTAGCATTTATGGTTATATTTTTATAATTAGGTGATATGTATTGAGCCGACCTTGATGATCTTATGATAGAGTTGATGTCATGTATAAATAAATGTAATAATCATTGTGAGAGGTGTGTGAGTGCACAAATAATGTATTAATCTTTTGGTAGCAGAGCAGAAGTGTAAGAGTTGTTTATGTGCTTAACCAGAATTGCAACTAGGCATTAGGAGATGTTATTTCTTAGTTCATGATTTTTTGAAAGTGATTTGAATCTGTTTGTAAGGCAGTGAGCCTTCCTAGGGTTGTTTCCCTCTATTGTTTTTGAGTAGTGAGCTCTAGGTAGTGTTCCTGAATGCATGTGCATTCCCCATTGTAATATTTCATATACTTCTAATAGGGTATCATCATATTGTGGGTAGGTTCCCATCATGGTTTCTCCCTTATCTATGTTTTCCATGTCAAAAATCTTGGTGTTATGTGTGTTCATGTTGTGTTGTTGATTAATGTTATCACTATTAATTATCTGATCTAAGATTAAAGTAAGTTGTTGTAAAATTTGGTGACAACTAATTCACCCCCCCTCTCAATTGTCTACCCTATTTTCATCAATTGGTATCAGAGCTAGTTTCTCGAGAGAAGTTTGATAGCTTGAGGTGATTTGAAATGGCAATTTACAAGAAGGAGAGTCTAAGATTTGATGGAACTAATTATTCTCTTTGGAGAACCAGATGGAGTGTCACTTGAAATGCATTGGTGAAGATTATTGGAAAGTTACGAAAGACAAATATACTATTCCTGCAAATGGTCCTTCAACTTTAGATGAGATTAAGGAACCTAAATATAATATAAGGGCTAAGGAAGCATTTTTGAGTTCTCTGATTGATTCAGAAATGACAAATGCGATGGAATTGTAGACTACTGATGAGATCTGGAAGAAGTTGGAAACCCTATATGAAGGAGACAACTATGTGAAGATTGCTAAATTGCAAAGCCTAAAAGGAAAGTATGAGATGTTTAGGATGGATGAAGATGAGAACATTACTTATTTTATGCAAAAGGTGAATGAGCTTCTGTGCAATATCATATATGTCGGTGGAAAATTGAAAGAATCCGAAATTGTTGCTAAAGTGCTCAAATCCTTACCTACATTCTACAAACACAAAGTTGCTACTATTGAGGAGATCCAAACTGTGACTAATTTGACCAAAGACATGTTGATTGGTAAGTTATTATCCTTTGAATTGAGTGAATTTGGTGATTCTCTTCCTAAGGTAGAATCTGCATTCAAAGTCACTATTTTCAGTAAGGACAAGCAAAGATTTGATCCGGGTGAAAGTTATTCAAGGAGGATATCCAGATATGAAAAAGACATGAAGGAGATTGAAGAAGAAGAGAGAGAGCTTGAGGATCTTGAAGCACTGATTACCAGGAGATTGCCTAAAGGAGCTGGTAAGTATGAAGGAAATTTGCCTCTTAAATGTTTTTCATGCAATAAGATAGGACATTTTGCTTCAAGGTGTTCAGAAAGAGTTCCTAAGAAACCCTACAAGCCTAAATATTAGAATAAATATTATTATGCTATTGATGAAGGTGTGACTGATGATGAATCTGGCAAAGGATATTCAAATGATAATGAATGGGTGTTCATTGCTATCAAGGAAGATGATCCAAAACCTACTGATTTTACTAGTTCCATTAATGAGGAAAGATCTTTGGCTACATTCATATTTAACTTCATCAGTTGAAGAGGAATATGAATGTGTGATTGATAGTGGATGTTCTCATCATATGATAGGTGATAATAAAAAGTTTGTGATCTTGGAAAAGTATGATGGTGGTGTTGTAAGGTTTGGTGATGAAAAAGATGGTATAATTCATGGTAGAGGTTCTATTTCTCTTGATTGTAAGCACAATATTGATGATGTATTGTATGTAGAAGGCTTACAAAATAGTATTATGAGTGTTGGACAAATGGTTGACAAGGGATTTGATCTTCAAATAAAGAATGGGAAGTGTAGAATCTTGAGTACTTCTGGAAATGAGATTGCATAAGGTACAAAGACAAAAGGTAATATCTTTCACTTGAATGCTACTGGTAAAAGTTGTTTGATTGCTTAGATTTATGAAAGATGGTTATGGAATATGAGGATATGTCATGTAAATTTTAATAGCATGATTAAGATAAGTTCTACTTAGGCAATAAGAGATCTTCCTAAATTGATGAAGCCTACTAACACTTTATGCAAAGAATGTGAATTGGGGAAGAAAATAAGAGTTTCTTTCAAAAGTAAGAAGCATTTTTTTGATGGATTGTTGGATCTTATGCATATTGATTTATGTAGTCCCTCTAGTGTCAGAAGTTTGCAAGGAGATACATATTTCATGTTATTGATTGATGATTATTCAAGGATGATGTGGGTTACTTTCTTAAGGGAAAAGTCTGAAGCTTTTGATAAATCCAATATTTTCAAAGCTATGGTTGAGACAGAGCGAGGATTGAAGCTGAAGTGTCTAAGATTTGACAGAGGTAGTGAATTCATCTCCAGTGAGTTCAATACATTATGTGAAGAGTGTGGGATAAAGAGTAAGTTATCTACTCCAAGAACCCTCAACAAAATGGAGTTGTGGAAAGGAAGAACATAACCATTCAGAAATCTGCTAGGAAAATGATGATTGAAGGAAATGTTATGCATGTCTATTGGAGAGAAGTTGTGAGTACTATTGTTTATACTCTTAATCGGGTGCATATCAAATGTGATACTGGTAAGACTCCTTATGAATTATGGTTTTGTCATACTCCTACAGTTAGATATTTCAAAAAAACTGGAAGTAAATGCTATATCAAAAGGGATGAAGATTTAGGAAAGTTTGATGCTAGATGTGATGAAGGAATATTTCTTGGTTATTCTACTAAAAGCAAGGCCTACTGGTGCTATAATAAGAGATTGAGGAATATCTTTGAGATTGATAATGTGAAAGTTGATGAAGATAGTGAATATCAACCCAGATGCTCTGGATATGACTTAGACGATCAAAATGATAGCTCTAATAAAGAGAAGCTAGTTTAGAATCAAAACCAAGTTCAGATTGCTCCGATAAATCCAGTGACTCAAGAAGAAGGAAATAGTGTAAGTATATAAGGAAGAACACAAGAGTATGAAGTTAAAGAAAACCCTAAGACTCCAAGGCATGTATGATTGAATCATTTAGAAAATCATATTATAGGCGATAAAAATAAAAGTGTTCAGACTAGGAGAAAAATTTCAGAAGATCAAGTTGAATATTTTTTTATTTATAAGATTGAACCTAAGGATGTAAATGAAGCATGTAAGGATGGACATTGAGTTAACATGATGGAAGAAGAATTGAATCAGATTGAGAAGAACAAAACATGGGATCTTGTTTCCAAACCTAAGAAAAAAAATGTAATTGGAACCAAATGGGTCTTTCAGAATAAATTGAATGAGGAAGGTGAAGTTGTTAGGAATAAAGAAAGGCTTGTTTGTAAAGGATATTCATAGATGGAAGGAATTGATTTCGAGGAGACATTTTCTCCAATGGAAATAATTGAAGCTATAATATTATTTATTGCTTATGCCGCTTATAGGGATTTCAAAGTCTATTAGATGGATGTCAAGTCAGCATTTCTAAATGGTGAGTTGGAAGAAGAGGTGTACATTGAGAAACCAGATGGATTTCAATTGACTGGTGAAAAAATATGGTTTGACGGTTGAGGAAAGCTTTGTATGCATTGAAGCAAGTCCCCAGAGCTTGTTATGCCAAATTGGATAAGTATTTGTTGAAGCCTGGATTTAACAAAGGTACTGGTGATAGTAATCTATATTTCAAGATTTATAATGATAAAATTTTGATTGTTGAAGTTTTTATTGATGATATAATTTTTGGAGGTAATGATAGTTTGTGCAAGAAGTTTGTTGATGAAATGCAAAATGAATTTGAGATATCTATGATTGGTAAAATGAAATTCTTTCTAGGATTGCAAATTCTACAGTTAGAAAAAGGAATTTTCATATCTCAGTCAAAGTATGTGAAGGAATTGTTGAAGAGGTTTGGATTAGAAGATTCAAAGCCAGTTGGTACCCCCATGGTGACCGGATGTAATTTGACTAAGGATTATGATTCCCCTAAAGAAAATTAGACCAGATACAAATCTGTGACTGGTGGATTACTTTATTTGACTTGGACTAGGCTGGATATCATGAATGTTGTTCATCTTGTTGCTAGATTTCAAGTTGATCCTAAGGAATCTCATGTTGTTGCTTTGAAGAGGATTTTTAGATATCTAAAAGGAGCTACTAATTTTGGTTTATGGTACCCTAAGGATAATGATTTTACTTTGATTTCTTTTACCGATGTTGATTACGCAGGTGATGTTGATGACTAGAAGAGTACTAGTGGTGGTGCATTTTTCTTGGCTAAGACATTGGTTTCTTGATTGAGTAAGAAGAAGAATCCCATTTTTTTATCTACTGTAGAGGTAAAGTATATTGCTACTGCTAGTGTATACACATAAAAATGGCTATGAGCAATTAAATAAATATTTAATATTTATTTAATATTTATTCTTTTATTAAATAGTTAATTTGAAAAGATTAATTTATTTAATTCATTTCGTGTCTTTCTATTAATTAATTTAATTGAAATATTTTATTAATTAATTCATCTATCCTATTCCTCTAATTAATTAAATATCTAATATTTAATTATTCTTCTAATCAATTAATTGAATATCTAAATATTTAATTATTGCCTTCAATCATTTGAATATCTAATGTTTAATGATTATTCTTCTGTCCTATAGTCTTAAAATATTAAATGATTTCCTAAATTATCTAATTTCATTTCCAACTCACTTTCCATCTCCACTTCATCTTCCCTTTGCCAACTCATCCATCATGTGGGTAAGGAAAGTAATATTTCTTAAATATTAATTCATCATTTATCTTCAACCTTCAAATTTAATGAAATATTGTGTAGGTACATATATTTCATAACCTCCTATATTCTCTCCAACATCCCTATAGCTTAGGAAGGACTTGAGTCCACTTGTCCTCTCATGCCTAAATTTTCTCCAACTATCCCTAGATTCCCTCAGTCAGTAACCTAGTCAAGGAGAGATGAGTGACGCTTGTCTTCTCCTTCCCCCTTTCTCTCAGCCTTCACCTTTCCTCACAACCATCCAAATCTGCAGATCTGGTCATGACTGTTGATCTGAGCCACATCATCTTATCCTCTCAAGGTCTATACAATCAAGAGTTTGAGTTGAGAGAGAGTTAGTCTTCAAGTAAGTTTTCAAAGCTAATCATTTGTAAAACTTATGCATCCGTGATTTTTAATCTTGAAACAAATAGAATAATCATATAGCATAATAATTTAGCATAGTTATTTAGTATTGCATATCAAAGTATCAGTTAACTACTAGTTATCAGTCCATTCTTCATATGCCATCTTGGAAGTTATCAGTGCTTGTCTGAGAGCACACCATCTACAACTAGGAATAGTGGAGTTAGGACACAATGAGACTTAAACCATGAAGGTAAAAATAATGTTTTATTTTAATATGTATTTCATGTAGTTTCATTGGTTGAATTTTGATTTCCTGTAGCATTTCCTTTGTATTTTGTGAAACTAACATGTTGTAGGTAACATTTTGAGGATGAAATTCAAGTCGACACATTTTTGCGCCCACTGTGGGGCTTAGGCCTCGAACTAGTCTTTCTAATATCTTGTCTTATTCTCACAAAAGCAAATTTAATGCATTTATAATGCAGATTCACACATGTGTGAATTCTGATAGTGCTTTTGTTTGATAGGTTAGCACATTTGTCCTTTAGGTTAAAGCATTTGTCATGTAGGTTAACGCTTTTGTCCGAGAATCCATGCATATAATCTTTAGGTTAGCGCTTTTGTCTTTTAGGTTAGCGTTTTTGTCCTATAGGTTAGCACATTTATCAGTTTTGTTAATGCTTTTGTTAGAGAATCCTCGCTTCTTAGTCCACAGAGCAGTGTTTTTGTAGTGTAGGTTAGCACTTTTGCCCTGTAGATTAGTGCTTTTGAGGTGAAAGATAGCGCATTTGTTAGAACAGTGCTTTTATTTGCAACTGACAGAATTTCCTTCCAGATCTGAATGTACAAGAGCTTAAATTTTTCAAACTACTAACATGCATGTGTAGGATTGTGTTTACAAAAATTTTTATGCATTTCCTCACTTAGTTAATTAAGAGCTCTATTTTGGAAAGCAACACATCATGTCTTTCTCATTTAGTTTAAGTAAGGGGATAAATTGATAGCATACAACTTGCATTTTGAGTGACTTCTTTAAAATAGTTGCACATAGACTTTAAAAGGTTAAAATAAACTTATGTTTTATGTGCTTGATGAAGTAGTAGGTAAGTATGCTCTCACCATCATACGGTGATCTAAAAACCAAACCTACTTTCTTTTATGTATAACCTTTAGAGGGCCTACCTTCTCGAGCTGCCTTGAGGGGGAAAGTGAGAGGGGAACGACCCAAAGTGGAAATGGGCTAATATCGAGTCCTTCCAATCCACTCTAAATAAATCATGTTTGTGATGAAAGTCCCAAACAACATGTGTTGATAAGTTCATACTGACGCTATGTTTCCCCATAAACCCTATGGAGTGTAACCTCTATAGGCTGGGAATCTTCTATATTTATAGAGCTAAAAGTGTTGCATGTATGGCCACATGATTGGAAGCCTTTACTAAAAACCACTTGTACTAGTTGACAAAATCCTTCTAGTTGTTGGTGCAGGAGGTCGAACCTCTGAAGCGGCTCACACACATATGGTTTTTAGTAGAGATATAAAGTTTACCATGGGGAGTTTTCATGGAAATTGGTGCTTGGCTACCCTAGAGAAGTGAGTGCCGAGGGTGGAGCCAGTGGGGTCAAGCATCTAAATATCTTCTTTGAATAACATAGCCTCGGGGGAAACCCCATGTGAGATTCAAAAATTATTACCTCAGCCTGCCATAAGATTTGTACTTGCTTATGCATTTTTTTCTTAAACATTGTGTCTTCTATGTCTATAACATGCTCCAAATGGTCAAAAAAATTGAAGAAAATTATCATCTAAAAGTGAGCAAAAATCCAATCAATTGCCAGAAAAATTGATCAAAAGGGTAGTACAGAGGCTTTCCAACATTTAAACACTAGATCAAACTAAAGTTTCAAAACATTAGTATCAAAACACTTCTTGATTAGATTTGTCTCTAAACCATCACACATTTTCAAACTAGTTCAATAACTGGGTCACTAATCCAACAGGCTATTCCCGAAAGGTTTCTATAAGCATAAACATTCAACAAGCTATTGATTCAAACATCTTAAGTACATAACATCAAAATCATTGTCATCTCTCATCAGGATATATCAAATCCTCTATCAAAAATCTTGATAAATTCATCTTGTGTTCATTATCTTGGATATATCTTTCCTATTTTGAACCTAGGTCATATCAAAATTAGAATTGCGCCAACATTGGAATCAAACAAAACTATCAAATGCTTATATGACTTTTAATTATCGTCTTAAGAAAAGAAAACCTAGTTATAAAGCTACCCAGAAAAGAATAAGATTCTTGTATATCAATCACAAGATCTTATTAAAACATAGGACATTCCTACACCATTTTCATCACTACTTACATGGCTGCAGTACAGAGTTTGATAGAGAAATTTTTCAAGGACGTGCTTTTCAACAAAGAGACGCTTTATCACAATGAGCAAACAATAATGGTAAAATCAACAAAGCATATCTTCCTAAACCAATAATCACTTATTGACTTTGTCCTTTGGAAATTTCAAAAGTTTTGAAATAATCACATGCCAGTTTGGACTAGAGCTCAATACGAACAACTTAGAAAATAACAAAAAAAAATGGAGGAAGAAGATAATCTTGCATTCCAAACTTTTGGGTATACCGTTGTTGATGAAGAAGCAATCAATAATACCATTAGAATGTTAGGACTCAGAGGCAACTAAGAGGGGGGGGAGGGTGAATCAGTTGACTATTAATTTCAACCCAAATATACCTTAACCAAACTTAGTGCATAATACTGGTAAACCAAACTTAATGCCGGTAGACAATTTAGTAGTTAATAACAGTATCAGTAAAGTTTAATGCATGAAACAGAAAGACAAATAACATACACAACACATAACATAGTTATTTATACGTGGAAACCCTATAAGGGGAAAAACCATGGTGGGAAACCTTACTCACAATTAGATGATACTACTGCAGATAGTATGTGTGTACAAATGGGGTCAGCACATGCAAAAAGGCCAACTACCTAGAGCTCATTGCTCAAACACAAAATGGGAGTCACACTGACTACAATTGGATGGTTAAATCCAATGATAATGTACTACTCAAAATAGAATTTTCATATGCTGAATTCAGTACCGGTTAATCTCTGATTATCTTATTCATACCTTCCTTGAATCTTCAAATGATGTCTGCGTGTATAGCTTGATAGTTTTGATACTTAATATAAGTACAGATCCAATAGCCAACAAGATGAGAGGGGGGGAGTGAATCATACAAACTTAATCATCCATAAAAACATCAGATTCAACCTTGGTAACATATATATCAATCATATATCCAAAACTATCAAACATGCAAACTCAAAAGCATATGAACAATATAAACCTCATAACACCAGATTTAACATGGAAACCCAAATAGGGAAAAACCACTGTGGGATTTCAGACCCACTAAGAAATATACTCTTCTAGAGTATGCTCGGTTAAAAGCAAATCCTGTTAAAGATTACAAACACATTGCTAGATGTGACCCGGTTAAGGGATTTCCCTCAGATATGTTAGGATCTTCACTTTGTTAGAAGTGACCTTATCAAAGGATTTCAAAGACTCAATCAGAATGTCACCTTGCTAGAGGATTTACATATAAGACTGTTAAGTCCACTCAGTTAAGAGATTTTCTGTCACTTTCACAAAATAACAGTAATAAAAATCTATCTGCAACTTCACATCTAAAATGCTAAAGCAGATTCTTATTTGTTCAATAAAATCTAGACATAGAACTAATCTTGTCTATATGCTAGGCTTCTATACTCTGTTATTCTAACAGGTCTTCAAGCTTCTGTGCTCGGTAATCACTATGTAGCATCCCTATGCATACACTTGCCCACATACATTGTTTATCAATAGTTTCCTATTTATAAACAATTAGGTAACCGCTTAATTTCCTTGGTCACATTTCCCATGATCAATCATAGCCATTAGATCTTCAATCTTGTCCAGGTTCAATGCATCTTTCGATCTGAAAATGTTTTAGCCCACCTTGGAACTTGCATAATAGTCTTGGAACTTGTGCCAGGGTATTGCGGTTCAATCTGAGCTATAGATCTTCATGCCGACTTTCCATTGCCTTAGATTCGTTAACAAACTTCTTCCACGGCTTACCAATCATTGATCCACTCTAGCTCATTAGCTTCTTTCATTAACAACTTGGTGAATACTAAACTTCACTCAGTAGACATTCTACCTTCATTAACTAATAGCAATAACCTTAGGGTTTACCGACTAGGTTCTTTGGTTGATAACATAGTATAGTATTAACCTTTACATTTTACAACATATGTATGATGTTAAAACAATCTAAAACATCATGATCTCATCATTGTTTGACTCGGTACTAGTTGCCCATTGAATACCTTATTCATCCCTTTATTCATCATATTCTTTCCTGTGTCTTTTACTGACTTCTTCATAATCTTCATATCATACTTCTCAAGATATGGCAACATCATACTGAATTAGAAAATCAATTTCTTGACATCAATGACAAAATAATAATATCAAGATAGTAAAACATCTTTAATCAGTTATATCCATAATCATCAACAACCTTCTCAATATCCTTAAGAAATGCCAACAGTCTTTCATTGTTTGTTATAATGCAATATTGCCAACAATCTCCCCCTTTGGCATTGATGGCAAAACCAATTGATTTGACCTTAGTAGATTTGTATTGTTGTGATTCTGAAATTCTGAAATGCTCTCCCCCATACATTAGACTTCTCCTATTTTCTCAGTCTTCTTTCCAATCTATAGTCTGTTCTTCTCCCCTTTCATAGGTATTCTCCCCCTTTGACAACAATGCCAAAAAGAAAAGAACTAAAACATAATTTGTTTTCGTAAGAAGTTATTTCCTATTGTTGTGTATCAACTGAGTCTCGGTTAGAGAATTTGTCTTCAATTCCTATTCCTTGTAATATTCTATGTATTATTTCCAGTATTAATTCTAGTACACTTTTAGAAAACATCCTAAAGTGTATAACTCAGCATCAACTCCCAAAAAGATATTCAATAGAGTCATCGGATTGATGCTTTCACCGAACTCGGTCAGTGAGTAGAAGATAGGGGTAGGACCCCTAACTTACTTCTAAGATATTCAAAAGTGTCCTTTGGTAGTGGCTTGGTGAAGATATCTGCTATTTGCTCCTTTGTGCTAACATATTCCAACACCACTTTCTTCTCTTGAGCTTCTTCTCTAAGATAATGATATTTGATAGATATGTGCTTTGTCTTAGAGTGCATAATAGAATTTTTTGAAATATAAATGGCACTAGTATTGTCACAGAATATAGTTACTGGCTCGGTAACTTTCTCATTTATACCTTCCAATAGTTGTTTGATCCATGCAATGTTGGTACAATTCAATGCTACAACAATGTATTCAGCTTCTGTTGTTGACTGTGAAACACATCCTTGTTTCTTGCTAAGCTAACTCACTAGTCTTTCTCCTAAAAAGAAAGCTCCACCACTTGTGCTTTTTCTGTCATCAATTTTGCCTGCCCAATCAGCATCAGTATAAACTTTTAAATCAAAATCATTTCCTTTCTTATATACTAAGCCATAATCCTCCGTGCCTTTCAAGTATCTAAAAATTCTTTTGATTGTTGTCATGTTTGTTTCCTTAGGATCTACAGAGAATCTTGCAACTATACCTACTGCATGTGCTATGTCTGGTCTACTGCAAACAACATATTGTAGTTTTCCAATCATGGATCAGTAGAGTGTCTCATCAATAGATGCAGATTCATCATTCTTTGATAATTTATAGTTGGTAGTCATAGGAGTACTTACTGGTTTTGAATCATCCATTCCAAATTTCTTCAAGATTTCCTTTATGTACTTGGATTGAGTAATGAAAATCTCATTTTTCATTTGCAGTATCTGTAGACCTATAAAATACCTTTATCTCACCGATTAATGACATCTCAAATTCTTTGCTCATTTCATTTCCAAAGTTCTTGCATAAAGAGTCATTTCCACAAAATACAATATCATCAACAAATATGGTTGAGATCAGCATTCCATTTTCATCATTCTTCATGTACATGTTGCTATTCTCATTTGTCCTTATAAAACCAATCTTAATCAAATAAGAGTGCAATCTTTCATACCATGCTCTTGGTGCTTGTTTCAAACCATATAATGCTTTTTTCAACTTACATACCTAATCTTTATTATTGTCTTCAACAAATCCTTTAGGTTGTTCAACGAAAACTTCTTCTTCTAATATTCCATTCAGAAATGCAGATTTGACATCCATTTGATATATCTTGAAATTCTTGAAAGCAGCATAGGCCAACAATGTTCTTACTCCTTCAAGTCTAGTAACAGGTGCAAAAGTTTCACCATAATCAATTCCTTCTTCTTGTGCATAACCTTTGCAAACTAATCTTGCTTTGTTTTGAATGACCTCCCCTTTTTCATTTAGCTTGTTTCTGAAAATCCACTTTGTACTGATTACATTTTTGTCCTTCGGTCTTGGGATTAGTGTCCATGTGTCATTCTTCTTTATTTGATCAATCTCTTATGTCATAGAATTTACCCAATCTTCACTGTTAAATGCCTCTTTTACTATTCTTGGTTCAAATTCAGATATCAAACATGTGTTCTGTCTTAGTTTGTTCCTTGTCATCAATGGATCATCCTTATCTCCTATAATCTGACTTGGTGCATGATGTCTACTGACATACTTGACTAATACAGGCTCGGTAGGCTCTGTATGATCTTCTTCATCACTCGGTAACTGGATATTTTCTTCATTTTCTTCAACAGTTTTCTCGGTAGGACTTCTCAGTTGCACATAGACAAATTCATCATAGTCTTCTGGTTCTTTGGAATTTCCTTCATCATTTCTTTCAGCAAATTCATCAATTTTCACATTTTCACTTTCTACTATTTTGTTAGATGATTTGATCAAACATTTAAATGCTTTGCTTCTAGAAGAATAACCTAGAAATGTTCCTTCTTCACTTTTCTAATCAAACTTGCCATTTCTATCATCTTTATGAACATAGCATCTACTTCCAAAGATTCTAAAATAACTAACATTAGGTTTCTTATCATACCAGATCTCATATGGTGTCTTCAAAGTACCTTTCTTCAATTGAACTCGCTTCAAGGTGTAAACAGTTGTGCTTATTGCTTCTCTCCAAAATGTTTGTGGCACCTTCTTCTCAATCATCAGTGTTCTAGCACAATCCACAATAGATCTGTTTCTTCTTTCAACTATTCCATTCTGCTATAGAGTTCTCAGTGTAGAGACTTGTCTTTTAATACCATGATCATTGCAGAATAAGTTGAATTCATCATATGTGAACTCTCCTCCTCTATCTGATCTAAGACATTTCAGTTGTCTTCCTATTTCATTTTTAACTCTTGCCTTGTACCATTTAAACATTTGAAAAGCTTCTGATTTTTCTTTTAAAAACATTACTGACATCATCCTTGAATAGTCATCCACAAATAATATGAAATACTTATCACCATAATAACTTTGAACTTTCATAGGACCACAAAGATTAGTGTGCACTAGATCTAAAATTCCCTTAGAAGTGTAAGACTTACTTGTAAAGCTTGATCTTGTCATCTTACCCATATGGCATCCTCGACACATAGCATTCTTGGGTTTTTCAAAACTTGGTAGACCTCTTACTCTATGCTTCTTACTTATCTTGATCAGGTTATCAAAATTTACATGACAAAACCTCTTATGCCATAGCCAGGTATCATCAATCTTTGCATGCAAACACTTATTTTGAGTTGAGTCAAGGTGAAATGTATTACCTTTTGTTTGTGTCCTGGTAGTAGCTAACTTTCCATTCTTGTCATGAACTTTGACAATTCCTTTCTGAAATTCTATTCGGTAACCTGTGTTGTTTAGCTGTGTTACACTCAACAAATTGTATTTCAAACCTTCAACCCAATAAACATCATTGCATATTACATTATCAAGAAGTGTTATAGACCCTTTACCTCTTACCGGACATGGTGCATCATTACCAAATCTAACATAGCCTCCATCATAATCTTCTAACATAACAAACTTGTGTTTATCTCCTGTCATATGATGTGAGCATCCACTATCTATAATCCAAGAATCATTAGTGTTTATGTGAGATATTAGGGCTTTTTCTTCATACCTTTCTTCATCTGATCCATCCTTGATAGCCACATAAACAACTTCCTTTGTATTAGTCTCATCTAATTTATCATCATTAGATTCTTCATCAACTGTTAAGCATGTCTTCCTATCTCTTCTTTTGAAGTCTCGGTGTCCTCTATAATGTTTATCTTTTTGTCTGTCATCTCGGTAATCTTTCTTTTCAGTAAAATCTTTGTCAGGATAGCTAGAAGCCATATGTCCAATCTTATCACAATTGAAATATTTCAAAGGTAGTTTTCCTTTATACTTACCTTTGCCTCTCGGTAACCTTTTGGCTAATAGTGCTTTAAACTCTTCTTGCTTTCTGATTTCTTCATACAGTTTGTGTATTGCTTCCATGTTCTTCTGAAATCTTTCACTTGCTCCACTATGATCTCCTTTAGAGTACTTATACTTTCTTTCATTGTAATAATTAGATTCATCAAGATGAAAAGAACTAAATGCAGATTCAACTTTATTTATCGAAGATCCATTGTTATCAAAATTACTTAACTCAAATGCATGTAGCTTACCAATAGTAGCATCCAAGGAAATTGGCATATTAGGTATAGACCTCAATTCATTGATTGCTGAGACTCGGATTGCATAAGCTGGTAGAAGGGTTCTTAACAGCTTACTTGTTATATCTTTTTATTCAATAGTTCCACCCGCTCCTTTGATTTGATTGACAATCTGCTTTAGTCTTGTATTGTACTGAGTTATGTTCTCACCTTCATTCATCCTCATAGATTCAAATTGTCCTCTTAAACTATCTACTTTTTCTCTTTGAACATGTTCATCTCCTTCATATATTGATATGAGCTTATCCCACATTGCCTATGCATCATTGCAGCCTTCTAGATCATTAAACTCTGAATCGGTCAATGCAGATGTTATTTCAATCATTGCTTGAATATGTTCTTGCTTTGCCTTTATCTCTTCCATAGTCAATGGATAGGTGCTCGGTGTGACAAAATCATTCTCCAGATAGTATACAACATATTCTCCAACTCCTGATAGATGTAACTTCATCCTTTTCTGCCATGTAGAGAAACTTGACTTGTTCAGCTTCGGTGCATCCCTCTTATACATCTTTGGATCTTTAACTCAAGTGCCATTAAACTTTCCTTCCAGAGTCCAAAGCTCTGATATCAATTGATAGTTCTGATACTTAATATAAGTACAGATCCAATAGCCAACAAGATGAGAGGGGGGGGTGAATCATACAAACTTAATCATCCATAAAAACATTAGATTCAACCTCGGTAACATATATATACGTCATATATCCAAAACTTTCAAACATGCAAACTCAAAAGCATATGAACAATATAAACCTCATAACACCAGATTTAACGTGGAAACCCAAATAGGGAAAAACCACTATGGGATTTCAGACCCACTAAGAAATATACTCTTCTAGAGTATGCTCAGTTAAAAGCAAATCCTGTTAAAGATTACAAACACATTGCTAGATGTGACCTGGTTAAGGGATTTCTCTCAGATTTGTTAGGATCTCCACTTTGTTAGAAGTGACCTTGTCAAAGGATTTCAAACACTCAATCAGAATGTCACCTTGCTAGAGGATTTACATATAAGACTATTAAGTCCACTCAGTTAAGAGATTTTCTATCACTTTCACAAAATAACAATAATAAAAATCTATTTGCAGCTTCACATCTAAAATGCTAAAGAAGATTCTTATTTGTTCAATACAATCTAGACATAGAACTAATCTTGTCTATCTGCTAGGCTTCTATACTCTGTTATTCTAACAGGTCTTCAAACTTCTATGCTCGGTAATCACTATGTAGCATCCCTATGCATACACTTTCCCGCATACATTGTTTATCAATAGTTTCCTATTTATAAACAATTAGGTAACCGCTTAATCTCCTTGATCACTTTTCCCATAATCAATCATAGTCATCAGATCTTCATTCTTGTCCAGGTTCAATGCATCTTTCGATCTGAAAATGTTTTACCCTACCTTGGAACTTGTGCTAGGGTATTGCGGTTCAATCTAAGTTGTAGATCTTCATGTCGACTTTCCATTTCCTTAGATTTGTTAACAAACTTCTTCCATGGCTTACCAATCATTGATCTGCTCCAGCTCATTAGCTTCTTTCATTAAATACCGCATGCAAACATTTAATGCTTTCTGTTATAGCTCGGTTACAACTTGGTAACAACTCGGTGAATACTAAACTTTACTCAGTAGACATTCCGCCTTCATTAACCGATCGCAATAACCTTAGGGTTTACCGACTAGGTTCTTTGGTTGATAACATAGTATAGTATTAACCTTTACATTTTACAACATATGTATGATGTTAAAACAATATAAAACATCATGATCTCATCATTGTCTGACTCGGTAGTAGTTGCCCATTGAATACCTTATTCATCCCTTTATTCATCATATTCTTTCCTGTGTCTTTTACCGACTTCTTCATAATCTTCATATCATACTTCTCAAGATATGGCAACATCATACTGAATTAGAAAATCAATTTCTTGACATCAATGACAAAATAATAATATCAAGATAGTAAAACATCTTTAATCAGTTATATCCATAATCATCAACAACCTTCACAGTATCCTTAAGAAATGCCAACAATCTTTCATTGTCTGTTATAATACAATATTGCCAACATAGCTCTGCTTATATTCACATATAGCTTATTACAATCCTTCTCCACAATCCTATTAATCTCACAAATGAGATCTTACATATATACCAAAACCTAAGACTAAATGTGTAGGTCAGCTCACTAAAAATATTACAATTAAATCAATTACAAATGAATCAATATGTGATGCATGATGTCGGCTCAATGTATTTACAATAATAACCAATAAATAAAACATCTCCATAATGTGTCATGCTGATCTGGAATAGATAATACTTGTCAGTCCATAACCTAGACCTAGTTGCCGGTAACAACAGATATGCAAACCCGATTAGATCAATGACCGAATCACCAAGACAAAGTGTCCAAGCAATTTATTTGACATAACCAAGTAATCTCCAGATGATAATAGATCATCCTCAATGTCGGTGAACAATATAACCTACCGGTGAACCAGATACTGGTGACTGTGCATAAGTCACTGAACATGCCGGTGAACATAACCAAAGATCTCCAAGTGCTGATAAGTGTTCTCAAGTGTTGACATCAATGAAAAAGCCAATGTAACACATCCATAATACCAACAATCTCCCCCTTTGGCATTGATGGCAACACAAGATAGAAAAACTATCTAAGTGCCAAAGCAGAAATGCCAAAAACCAAAAACCAACAATCTCCCAAAGAGATCATTAACCAGAAATCAAAATACAGATACAGAGAGTAACAATCTCTCCCCAAATGAATAATCTCTCTCCAAAAGATAATGTGTTTTTCCATAGATATCACTCTCCCTTTGACATCAAATGCCAAAGCAATACAAAACCAAATACAATCAGTTCATAGAACTTATTACAAATACCAATTGTTATAACCAAATTTATTCAATCTACTCCCCTTGAGAAGTATCTCTCCTTCATCAAAGCCGGAAAAAAAAAAATTCTCTGTTAATTCTGTCAGTCTGATGCCATGCTCCAACTGTCTAAGTTTCTACCAGTGAGGGTATAACTCCAAGCTGCTCTCTTAGATATTCAAAAGTTTCCTTAAGTGAAGGTTTAGTAAAGATATCTGCAATCTGCTCTTTAGTATTCACATAAACCAATTTCACTTCTTTTGCTTCAACATTCTCTTTTAGAAAATTGAATTTGATAGAAACATGTTTAGTTTTAGAGTGAAATACCGTATTCTTAGATATATCAATTGCTGCCATATTATCATAGTAAATGATTATAGGTTCTTTGCATTCTACCTTTATGTCCTTCAACATTTTCTTAATCCATAATACTTGTGTACAATTAGTTGCTGCTGCAACATATTCTGATTCTGCTATTGATAGTGATGTACAACTTTGTTTCTTGCTCAGCCATGAAATTATTTTGCTGCCAAGAAAAAATGCTCCGCCAGTAGTGCTTTTTCTATCATCTACATCTCTTGCCCAATTTGCATCTATGTATGCACATAAATCAAAATTTTCATCTTTAGGATACCATAAACCAAGATTTGTTGTGCCTTGTAGGTACCAAAAAATACTTTTCATTGTTGATTCATGATTTTCCTGAGGATTAGTCTAAAATCTTGAAACAATACATACTGCATTCATAATATTAGGTCTTGTTTGTGTCAAATATAGTAAACCTCCTATCATAGACTTGTATCTTGTCGGATTAATAGGTGTTGATTCATCCTTCAATGATAGTTTGTCAGTTGTAGTCATAGGTGTACTTACCAGTTTAGAGTTTTCCATGCCAAATTTCTTAAGTAATTCCTTCAAGTACTTTGATTGATTTATGAATATACCTTTATCAGTCTATGAAATCTGCAATCCTAAAAATAATTTTATCTCCCCAATCATAGACATTTCAAATTCTTCTTGCATCTTATTAGAAAAGTCTTTACACAATCCATCTTCTCCTCCAAAAATGATGTCATCAACAAAAACTTCAATAACCATGATGTCATCATTAGTCACTTTGAAATATAAGTTGTTGTTAGCATTACCTTTAGTGTAACCAAGCTTCAAAAGATATTTGTCCAATCTAGCATACCAAGCTCTAGGAGCTTGCTTCAATCCATATAAAGCTTTCCTTAACCTGCAAACCATATCTTTGTCATCTGTCAAAGAAAACCCATCAGGTTGTTCAATGTAAACTTCCTCTTCAAGCTCACCATTCAGAAATGCACATTTAACATCCATTTGATATACTTTATAGTTCTTGTGTGTTGTAAAAGATAAGAATAATTTGACTACCTCAATTCTAGCTACCGGTGCAAAGGCTTCATTATAATCAATTCCTTCTTTCTGTGAATATCCCTTACACACTAATCTTTCTTTGTTTCTAATTACCTTACCATCTTCATTAAGTTTATTTTTGAATACCCATTTAGTTCAAATTACATTTTTGTTTTTAGGCCGGGGAACCAATGTCCATGTGTTATTCATTTCAATTTGTTCCAATTCATCTTCCATAGCCTTAATCCAATGTTTATCTTCACATGCCTCATTAATAGTTGTTGGTTAAATTTGAGAAATTAGACATACCTCTTCATTTGCTTGTCTTCCTCTAGTCATAACTCCTTGATACTTATTCCCAATTATCTGACTTTCAGAGTGATTCGATCTTACATACCTAGGTGTATTCACTTGCTGTTGTTCTTCAGTCACTATGGAATTCTCAGATGATGTCGGTGTGACTGGATCAATATTCTGTACCGATGTACTCATTGTAGGTTCATTTATGATTATCTCAACTGTCAGTTCAGAGTCCATAGACCTTCTAAATTGTTCATCAATCTTCACATTTGCACTTTCAATGATTTTCTGCAATCTCTTATTAAAACATCTATATGCCTTGCTCTTAGATGAATAACCAAGAAATATTCCTTCATCACTTCTAGGATCAAATTTGCCAATATAATTATCTCTCCTAATATAACATTTGGTTCCAAATATTCTAAAATATTTAAGAGTAGGAATATTACCAAACCATTGTTCATGAGGGGTCTTACCGGTTTCACCTTTGATGTGAACTCTGTTGAATGTATAAACAACTGTATTGTGTAGTAATCCTACTCATTTGAACTCATTAGACTCATATTTTATTATTGTTTGTTTTTAGTGGATACATTACCATGATGTGTTATTCAAATTTTTATGACATTATTTCATGCTTTATCTGGATATGAGATGCATAATTTATTTGCAATATTTCAGTACTTGTGATTATGGCATTTTATGGATTATTGTTATGTACAGACATTTTACCATAATTATGCAATGTGTAATTATATGTTGTGTGTATGTGAGTGTATTGGATGCAAGGAGATGATTTTCCTTCACCCATTTCAGTAAGACCGGGAGCATCGTGATTCTCCTTCATTGGTGTGTATGTCATGTTTTCTATATTGTATATATACATATGTGGATCGGTGAAGCAGGATCTTGCAGGTACAAGTATCGGGTAGTTACGGGGTATCGTCTCCACTTGGCTTCACAGGTCTAAGGGTGCCTTATATTTTTCGATGGAAGTGGAGGAGATAGTAGTTGACCCTATTTTACTTATTTACACTCGTGTGAGTGTCATTAGTTGGTCGTCCGGTCAGTTAGTTCGGCCTTCATATTTTGTTGTTTGATATTTTTATGAGTATTTGCTTGAGATTTGTTCAGTTTGTGTGTTTTAGTGGATTTGATTAATTAATTAAGTTTATGGAGTTATCTCATAGTTGAATTATGTATGCATTGAGATTATAAATTTAATTAATTCAAAAAAGTTATTAAATTAAGTTGCAAGCTGCATGATATTAGAAATATATTTTATTTAAATTTAGTGAAAAATAAATTAGATTAATTTCATTTATTGTTTCCTAGAATTTTAAATAAATAAAAGAATAAATAGAATAAAAGAATAAATAAATGAATAAAAGAATTCATTAAAAATTATAGCATTGCTTTAATTTCTTTATTTAGAAAATTAATTAATTTGCATGAGAAAAGAAAAGAATGAATAATGATTTTTAATTATTGCATGTTAACTTATCCCTTTGTTAGAATATTGGAAAAGAAAATAAAATTGTTTTTATTACTAAATTTAGGTTTTTTGGAAAAAGATATTCAACCTAGAATTTTAGTTTAAAAAGAGGAATAGGTCATTATTTTAGGTCAGGAATTTAGGTGAAGAAATTTATTGGAAGCTTGTTGAAAAGATTAGGGCTCTTCTACAAATTTCTTCTAGGAAAGCTATTCCAGGTTGGGTGGCTTCTTTTGATTGTTGTTTTTTAAGAAAAAATTTCTATTTCGTTCATCTCTTTGAATGTTGTGTGTATTAAGGTGTTTGTCAAATTTGAAATCAGGTTTGATTATTTCTTATTCTTGGCTAAAATCCATTCCTGATGTTAATTTCTAGTTTATGAAAAGAAATTATTTCCTGAGTGTTAATTTCTTGGATTTGAGAAAATTGGGAGTTTATTATGGCAAATTTTACCAAGATTTTTATTATGCATGGAAATTGCAAGATTTGGGAGGAATGGGATTTACAAGAGAAATCATTCCCTCTTGTTTGATTTTTTTCGGAGATTGGGCTATGACAGTCTTTGCTTAATAATTGGATCTTTGTAAAATGGTTTATTAACTTTAGAAAATAAATTTAATTATTAATTAAATTTATTGGGATATATAAGTCTTGGAAAATTAATTTATTTAATTTTAGAACAAAATATATATATATATATATATAATAAAATTATGTGAGAGAGAATTTTCATTGGTATTGGAAATTTATTTTTATTGTATTTAGTAAAGGAAATTAATTAAAAAAAATAATTTAAAAATAAAAAAATAAAAAAATAAAAAAAATAAACCCCTATAGTAGAAGTGCTACCGAATAGTAGTACCTGCTACCTATGGTAGCAGTGCTACCGAATGGTAGTACCTGCTACCAGTGGTAGTATAGTGCTACCAGCGGCAGCATGGGCTCCCGTGGGTAGCACGGTACAAGGGCAATCAAAATTTGCCCTTTTCCCAAAAATTTTGTTGTGCGGGCTGAATTAAAAGTTTTCGATGTTCATGTAGAGTTTCAAATATATATATATATATAAGTTAATATTAATTTGGAAATTATGTTATTTGGTATTTTAATACTGTGGAAATTAAATTTTGAGTTGATAAATATATATTCTGTAATATTATTTTAAGTGAATTATTTATAGGTATTCATATAATTATTATATGAATATAATTTAATTTATAAGTTATAATTTGTATTTTATGAATGTAATTAATTATAGCTTGGGTGTTTTCAAAAAAGCTTGTAAATTTAGAGATTTTATATTTATGCTTGAAAACATTAGGAGATTATTCTTTGTGTGATTGATTTAAATCTTATAGACAAATGACAACGTTGATTGTTTTGTATTAAAATAGTTGTGTTTTCTTATCTTCTGGAAATTCCTTATTTGCAAGTTACTTATGCTTTTGGCTATTTTAAGAAAAGATTGCCTGTATTAGGATCTTGTGTAAATGGTGTTTGTAGTCAAGCTTAATTTCATTGCAATTCTAGTTGAGTTGTCATTATGTCATATGTTGTTATATCTCCTTGGCCAAGTGTTGTTGTATAACCTTATTGATGTGAGCCATTGTATGTGTTGTCCAAATGGTCAATCTTGGGTTAGTGATTGTGTATCCTTCACCTATGGTTTGTCAAGATTAGTTATGGCTATCTGTTTCACCATAGAGTTCTTGTATAGAGAATGGCTTTCAAGCGGGGGTCGTGCCCGAAGTGGATGATAGGATAACCCGTCGGAAGTCAGTTAAGAAGTGATAACCTAATAATTGATTAGGGGGTGGGTAGAATAAATATTAATTAAGATAATGTACCTCGTGCATAGGTGTAGTGTTTGTACATGGATCATAATGCTACGAGAAGGCCTGGAATGACAAACTTACCACCTTGTCTTCATCAAAGGATTGGTAGGGTCTGCATGAGACTTAGTTGGAGTCGGAAGTCAGGAGAGGTTACCAGGACAGAGAGCTGGGACCTAGGAGGCCTACCATGGTAACCATCAAGCTATGCAATGACACTCTCCCCTTAGAGTCACTAGTGTTTTGTGAGTTGAGTCACATGGATGTTTGCGGAGTCTTGTAGTTATTTTGCACTTGTCTTACTTTGCTTGCTTGAGGGTTTTCTACTATCTCCTAGCACGGTGGGGTGGTTCCATTTTGGGATCACATGGTCAGGTGGTAGTGCCACTTCCCATCAAATGTTTTGGATTGTATCTTTAGGCGAGGAAAGGCTTCACTGGTGTTTCTTGGTTCGTGTTTCATGTACCAGTTCTTGTTCATGATCATTGTTTCGTTGAGACCTTAGGGTCATTGTATCAGACTTTTATGTAACCTTGATATTGTAGCTTTGTAATCTGTGGCATTATCGGAAGCCATGTAATTATAGATATTGTAATATTATGTCAGTGGAATGTATGTTAATTCAGTTGCTTTGATCTTGTGTATAAATGATTTATGGAAAATTGAATGCATTGGAATACTTGATCCTTTCGTTATGGAATTTAGATGTATGTGTAGTTTTGTACTTAAGCATTTGCTTTATCTAATTAAATGGACATTTGGATTAACCATGGTGTTAATATAATCTACGATTAATCTTCGTTGGTAACCCTTAGGAAATCATGTGTTAGTCTTTCATTGTGTTATTAGACGTGCAATGGTTATAATTAATGCACTTGATCTTAAAAAAAAATTATTTCACCCTTTAGTTGGCTAGTTGTGTTGTTTTCCTTTAGGGTTCCTGGCAGGGCATTACATTTGGTATCAGAGCCCAATTTTCAACACTAGGTACTCTGGGTTTGTAGTGTGCCTTTTAGTTGACCATCTTGCTTAGGTTATAATGTTTGTATCTCTCTTGTCTTATCCTTGTTGTAGATCTAAACCATTTTCTCTTTTATGGTACCAGGTCATGGCTAAGAAAGCTAGAGGAGGTGGAGGACGAGGCCGTGGTTTTGACCATCATAGTCCTTCAACACCACCCACTCATGTGAGTGTTGAGCTAGAACAATCAATTCATCAGGAGTAGGAATAGTTTGTTCATCAGAATTATCGGCATGCAGGAGAGCAGTTTCCCGAAAGGGAAGAGCTGAGACAGATGTTTCAGGAGGTTCTGGCTAGGTTAGGCCAAAGGCCTGAGTTTGAACAGTCCATACATGCTCAGGTTGAGGAGCTGCTTCAGTAGGTTCCAGAGGAGAGAGAGAGAGAGAGAGATCACCCAGGAGGAGGGAGATTCCAGCTGTCCCAGATCCACCTTCCTTGGGTCATATAAAGTACTTGATGAGGTCCAATCCTCCTTACTTTGATGGTAAGGGTACTAGTCTCGAGGCAAAGACCTGGATCATCGGTTTGGACCAGTGTTTCGCTATGTTTCCATACAGTAGCAACACCAAGGTGAGATGTGCTATTATGCATCTCAATAATTTTGCTTCAATCTAGTGGAGATTAGAGGAGGAGAAGATCGCCGTATGCATTAACACCGTTACATGGGAGTTGTTTTTGGAGAGATTCAGGGCATGATTTCTCTCACCCCAGTGGAGGCAGACTCGAGCAAATGAGTTCTATGCCTTGCGTCAGTATGGGATGACAGTAGACCAGTATGAGCATAGGTTCTATGAGCTCAAATAGTATGCTGGGATTGGTAATGACGAAGCTATGCGTGTCCAACATTTCTTGAGGGGTTTGAATGACCGCATTAGTAGAGGAGTGAGGGTGTTTGAGCCACATTCAATTGAGATAGTTGTGGCAAAAGCCAGATTGGTTGAGCTAAACCTTAGCCGTGCACTTGGTGGTCAGACAAGTGTGCAAATAAGGAGTGCACCTTCCAGTGGGAATAGAGCTTATGGAAATCAGTCTCAATCAGGTGCACCATTTAGGACCCCTCAGACACCCACTAAGGGTGGATAGCAGTAGCAGCAACCATCAAAACTAAAATAGTTCTAGGGCTAGCAAGGTGGCAACTCTCAATATAAGAAGAATAGGAACTGGCAGAAGGGAAAATAGGGCCCTACAGGGAAGTCCTTATAGAATACATCTCATGCCCCTAGTCAAGGAAGTTTCCAGTAGTCTAGTGGGCTGATAGGTAATAGAGGAGCTTGCTTCTCTTATGGATAGTTTGGTCATAGAGCAACGTAGTGCCCTCAACGTTTACACAATATGGGTAGTCAGAGGTCAGCAGCATCTGAACGTATAGTGGGAGATGCAGGGAGATCCCATAGAGTGTTTGTAGTGGTAGATGACCACCAAGCTGATCATCAGGGTACAATCATTGAGGCATTAGGTATGTTGCATGGAATCCCTATCTGTACTTTTTGATTCTAGTGCTTCAGATTCTTTCATTTCTTCATCCATTGTGGAGTGATACGGACTTACGTCTGCTAAACAGGTGGGTAGGTGGCAAGTAGAGTTGGCTATAGGTGTCTGTGTTTCTGAAGATGCTTTCATTCCCAGTTGTAAGTCAGACCTAGGAACCATAGCTACCTCAATTGACCTTCGAGTTATTCCTTTGGGTTCTTATGGATTTGTATTGGGGATGGATTGGCTATCATCTCACAGTGCTCATGTAGATTGTCGTAAGAAGACAATGGAGTGTTTAGATGATCTTGGTAGAGAAGTGGAGATTGTTGGAGTCCAAAGGCCGATATCCCTACGTATGATCTCCACTATGCAACTTAAGCAGTGCATGCGTAGAGGGTGTCAGCTTTTTGCAGTGACTTTGGAGGAACTGGATGAGTCAGAGAGTCAAGAAATCACTCTTGATAGTCACCCTATTCTAAGGGAGTATGCTGATGTGTTTCCATTGGATATTCCTGGTATGCCTCCGAAGCAAGACATAGACTTTCATGTCAATTTGGTTCTTGGTGTAGAACCTATTTTGAGAGCTCCATATCAGATGACTACTCAAGAGTTAAGTGAGTTGGAATTGCAGATAGAAGAATTGTTGGCCAAGGGATTCATTTGTCCTCGTGTTTCCCCTTGGGGTGTGCCTATTATCTTCGTTAAGAAGAAAGATGGTTCTCTTTAGTTATGCATTGATTACCGACAACTAAATAAGGTAACCATCCGGAATAGATATAAATTGCCTCATATAGATGACCTTTTTTATTAGGTTAAGGGAGCCAAGGTGTTCTCTAAGATTGACTTGAAGTTTGGATACCATCAGTTGCGCATTCAGGATGCACACATTCATAAGACATCATTTCATACTTGTTATGGTCACTATGAGTTCACAGTGGTGCCATTTGGGTTGACGAAGATGCCTTCAATTTTCATGAGCTTAATGAATGGGTTTTTTCTCACCTACCTTGATTGTTTTGTCATTGTATTCTTGGATGAAATTATGATTTATTCTAGATCCATGGAGGAGCATGAGGGTCACTTACGTCAGGTATTGCAGTGCTTGAGGGAAAATCAGCTTTATGCCAATTTGGTGAAGTGTGACTTCTTCTAGACTGAGGTGAACTATCTTGGTCATGTGGTTTTGGGAGAAGGTATATACATGGATCCTTCAAAGATCCAATCCATTGTTGATTGGCTAGTACTGACCAATATTTCAAAAGTTAGGAGTTTTATGGTTTTGGCCAAATATTGCCGTCGCTTTGTTGAAGGCTTTACCCGAATAGGACACCTGATTACTTCTCTTCAGAGAAAAGGGAAGAAGTTTCTTTGGTCAGAATAGTGTGAAGCAGCTTTTAGGACCTTGAAGGAACTCCTTGTTAGTGCTTTGATTTTGGTAGTTCCTGATCCATCTAGAGATTTTATGGTATGCATAGATGCCTCTTTGGAAGGTATAGGTGCAGTACTTATGCAGGATGGATGTGTGGTTGCTTGTGAGTCTCACAAATTCAAGAACCACAAGTTGAACTATCCAGTTCATGATTTAGAGTTGGCAGCTATAGTTCATGTTTTGGTTAGATGGCGGCATTTCCGGTTAGGGCATCAGTTTGAGCTGCATAGTGATCACCACAGTCTGCAGTATATATTCACGCAGTCAAACTTGAATGCTCAACAACAGAGATGGATGGAATTCTTTTGTGAGTATGATTTTGAGGTTTGTTATATTCAGGGGAAAGAGAATGTAGTGGCATATGCTTTGAGTTGTAGGTGGCATGAAGTTTCAGCATTGTCCCTTGGAGTAGACTTGAGAGAGAGGATTCTTGGAGTTCTTCCTCAGGATACTTGGTATCAAGATGTTAGAGCAATGATAGAGTCTGGAAGGCCTTTAGAGGGTATATTTTCTGGATATAACCTTGAGGCAGATGGACTTCTTCATCACCAGGGACAAATCCATGTACGTCCTTTGGAGGGTCTTCATGTTTTGATCATAACTGAAGCCCATCATGCACCTTATTTGGCACATCCAAGTGTCAAGAAAATGCACACAAATCTTAGATAGATTCATCATCGGGCTGGTATGAAATGAGACATTACTAATTTTGTTTCAAAGTGTTTAGAATGTCAATGAGTGAAGGTAGAGCATCAACACCTGACAGGGCTTTTATAGCCTAATTTGGTACCGGATTGGAAATGGGATATTATTTCCATGGATTTCATTGTTGGATTGCCTATCTCTTCACATTGTCATGATGCTATCATGGTCATAGTTGATAGATTGACTAAGGTTTCTCATTTTGTTCCCATTCGAGCTTCCTATACGGCAGCAGTGGTGGCATGAGTCTTCTTGGAAGATGTAGTGATATTGCATGGGATTTCAAGGTGGATCATATCTGATAGAGATCCTATCTTTACCTCAACATTGTGGACCTCACTTCAGCATACTTTGGGGACTCAATTGAATTTTAGTTCAGCTTATCACCCAGAGACAGATGGTCAGACAGAGCGAGTGAATCAGGTATTAGAGGACATTCTTTGCATGTATGTGATGGATTGGCAGTCATGCTGGGAGGACTATATCTATCTAGTGGAGTTTGCTTATAATAATGGATATCATAGCTCCATAGGTATGTCCCCTTTTCAAGCATTGTATGGTCATCCTTTTTGCACTCCATTAAGTTGGGACCAACTAGAGGATAAGGTACTTATAGGATCGAATATTCTTCAGGAGATGGAGTAGTAGGTAGAGCAGATTCATGAGCATTTGGTAGGTGCACAGGATAGGCAGAAGAAGTATCCAGATGCTCATAGGATAGATCATCAATTTTCTGTTGGTGACCATGTGTTCTTGAGAGTGCATCCGTGAAAGAGTCTGATCCATTATGGAACAGGTTCTAAGTTGGCACCTTGGTTTGTTGGACCTTTTGAGATCCTTGAGAGGATAGGACCTGTTGCCTACCATCTAGCCTTGCCACCGAGTCTATCCTGCATCCACGATGTCTTTCATGTTTCAGTTCTTCAACCTTATCATCCTGATGTGACACATGCTCTTGATTGGAACTCTTTGTAGGTCGAGGATGGGCATCTTTCCATGGAGCCCGTGCACATTCTTCAGCATCAGGATTTGATCCTCAAGGGTCAAACCATCGACCAGGTAAGGGTCCTATAGGACCCAAATGATGAGACCTCGGTGACTTGGGAGGATGCAACAAAGATGAGAGAGCTATATTCTTATTTGTTTTAGGCTTCCAGGAGTAAGCCTAGTTTTGGGGGGAGAATGTTCTTTTATTATAGCAACAAAATCCCATCCATTGTTTGTCGGTTCCTCATCATAATCATGAGCATAGTAACATGATTTGTCTTTATTCTTCTTACATCTTTATCTCTGATATTCAAAGTTAGGCTTATATGTTCTTTTAGCTTCTTCTTTCAATCTTGCATGTCTATAAGGACACCTAGATGCCATATGATGAATTTTATTGCAGTTAAAACATTTAAATGGTGTTTTACCTTCATACTTACTTCCAACTGGACCTTTAGGCATTTTCCTTGCAAATAGTGCTTCAAGCTCTTCAAGTTCTTCATCCTCTCTTCTGATTTTTTCAACTTCTCTAGCATAGAGTTTTTTCCAATCAAATTTTTCAGATGTTGAAGCTTTGAAAGCCAAATCTGTCTTAATTGTAGCAATAGGACCATATTCCTCAAGTTCAAAAGCTGAAAGTTTTCCAACCAAAGTATCTCTAGATATTGATGTATTAGGCATTGTTCTCATTTCATTAATAGTAGTTGCTTTCATTTTGTATGCTAGTGGCAATGCTCTTAAAACTTTAGAAACAATTTCATCTTCACTTAAGGATCCTCCACAACATTGTATACCCAAAACAATTATATTAACTCTTTCTATAAAAATAGAAATCCTTTCATCTTCTTCCATTTTCAGATTTTCATACCTGACCCAGAAGCATTTCAGTTTTGCAATTTTGACAGTGGTATCACCTTCATTTAATGTCTCCAATTTATCCCAAATAGATTTAGTAGTAGTCCGGTCTGATAATTCCATGATTTGCTGATCTGACAATGTGCTCAAAAGTGCTTCTCTTGCTTTGCAATCATTCTCCTGACCTTTAGCCAAGGTTGGTGGATTAGCTTGACTCTGTGTAGGACCAACATATCCATTCTTTGTAACATCCCATATGTATTTTCTAATGCAATTCAAATGTGTCTCCATTCTAGTCTTCCATATACCATAGTTAGTTCCATCAAGCTTCAGACTGTCCTTCCTGAAATAGTTAGTTACCATAGAATCTCCTCAAGCCGTTAAACTTCTACAAAAAGAGGACTAGGCTCTGATACCAATTGTTAGGACCCGAAGGCAACTAAGAGGGTGGGGGGGTGAATAGTTGACTATTAATTTCAACCCAAATATACCTTAACCAAACCTAGTGCATAATACCGGTAAACCAAACTTAATGTCAGTAGACAATTTAGTAGTTAATAACAGTACTGATAAAGTTTAATGCATGAAATAGAAAGACAAATAACATACACAACACATAACACAGTTATTTATATGTGGACACCCTGTAAGGGGAAAAACTATAGTGTGAAACCTTACCCACAATCAGATGATACTACTGTAGATAGTATGTGTGTACAAATGGGGTTTGCACATGCAGATAGGCCAACTGCCTAGAGCTCACTGCTCAAACATAAAATGGGAGTCACACTAACTACAATTGGATGGTTAAATCTGATGATAATGTACTGCTCAAAATAACATCTTCATATGCTGAATCAATACTGGTTAAGCTCTGATTGTCTTCTTCATACCTTCCTTGAATCTTAAAATGATGTCTAAGTGTATAGATCTTCTTATATTTGTATATACCTTATTACAATCCTTTTTCCACAATCCTATTAATCTCACAAATGAGATCTTACATATATACCAAAACCTAAGACCAAATGTGTAGGTCGGCTCACTAAGAATATTACAATTAAATCAATTACAAATGAATCAATATGTGATTAATGATGTTGTCTCAATGCATTTACAATAATAACCAATCAATAAAACATCTCCATAATGTGTCGTGCTGATCTGAAATAGATAATGTGTGTCAGTCCATAACCTAGACCTATTTGCCGGTAACAACAGATATGCAAACTCGATTAGATCAATGACCAAATCACCAAGATGAAGTGTCCAAACAATGTCTTCGACATAATCAAGTAATCTCCAGATAATAATAGATCATCCTCAGTTTCGGTGAACCAGATACTGGCGACTGTGCATAAGTCACTGAACATGCCAGTGAACATAACCAAAGATCTCCAAGTGTTGATAAGTGTTCTTAAGTGTTGAAATAAATGACAAAACCAATGCAACACATCCATAATACCAACATAGAGACCTTGAGAAAGATTTCAAATTTGATAGGCTAATGGAAAAATTGTTGGCAAAACAAAAAGAAAAATATCTCTTGATGTTGGCAAAATATGGAGCTAAATTGCCACAAGATTTTAACATAGAAAGCTTAAAACAAGATGCGGAGGCAAGTAACACCCAAAACATATATGATCCAAATAACAAAGATGTAAACAAAGGAATTCATGAAGAGACAAGAAAAGAACATGATGATACAAGAAAAGAGCATAGTGATAAAAGAAATCACGAAGAAATAAAGAGAAGTTATATGGATAATCTGTTGTTAAACCTTACTCAACAAATGAAAACACTACAATGACAGATGCAAGATATGCAAAATGGAACAAGCTCCAAGAAGTATTCATTAGAAGATATCTGCCCATATCCTTTTGATAAAAATTTGAATATGGCACCATTTCCATAGCATTGTGAGATCCCTAAATATGACAAATACGATGGAAAATCCAATCCTTAGGATCACATTAGAGAGTTTTGTACTATGAGTATGGAATTTTCCCATGATGAAACTTACGTAATGTGTCTTTTCTCTAGGAGTTTAAATGGACAATCAATGGAGTGGTTTTCAAGATTACCATCCAGAATCAAATCTTTTGAAGAACTCGTGAATAAATTTATTTCACAGTGTTCCTACAATGTAAGGAATGAGATAACAATGTTGGATTTATGCAATGTTAAACAAAAGAATGGTGAATCTTTTATAATCTTCTTACAATGATGGAAACACATGTTTAATAGGTATCCAAGAGATGTGCCTAATCAAGAAAAGAAGATGCGATGGTAAAGAAAGGAGAGCTAAAACTTTACAATAATTCTTACAACAACAACAACAAAAACAACAATGACAAACCCAAATTCTGATCAAAGAATAGGAATGTCATCAATGGAGTAAATGATGACAATAGTGCTACAAAACAACAACAACCAATTTTTAATCTATCAAGTCAAATCCCAAGCAATAACAATCAAGAAAACAATAAAACCAAGTCCTTCTTCTCCAATCCTTAGAGGAAATTCACAAACATTGGAGAACCATTGGAATCAACTTTAAAAACTCTTCTTGCCAACAAACTGATTGTGTTACCAGAAGAAAGAGGCTATGAACCACAAGTCAAGCCAAATTGGTGGAATGACAATCATTTTTGTAATTACCATCAGAATAAAGGACACCAAATAAATGATTGTCTAAGATTGAAACACCTTATCCAAGATCTAATCAATAATGAAACTATCATAGTGGATAGCCACAAGACAAATGAATCACACCTAGCTTTCAAAACTCCACTTCCTAATTATGACAAAGGTGAACCATCCCATTTAAAAGACGACAAAGGAAAATACAAAGTGAACTACACTTATACATATGATGATGTGGTAAATGTAATCATTGTTAAAGATAATCCACCTTCAGAGCCAATCAATGTTATTACGAGAAGCAAAGCAAAGGTTAACTTTCTAGGTATAATGAAAAACCCAACATCCACTTCACAATAATACAATTTAGTAGAGAAAGTACAAGAATACCCGCTCAAATATCAATTTTGGAACTTCTCAAAGTTTCACCTATGCATAAGGAAATTTTGGAAAAATATTTAGTGGAAAAAACAGTTTCAAAAGACTTGGATATAGAGCAATTCCAAAACATGGTGGGACACCTTATAGCCCCTCATTGCTTATCATTTTCTGAAAATGATGACTCATCCTTACAACATCCTCACAATGCTCCCTTACATGTTGAAGTCACCATTAATAAAACACATGTCAAATGCGTACTCATAGATGGTGGAGCCGTCTTAAACATTTATGCATTAAGTTTGATAAAAGCTTTGGGATATTTAGAAAATGCAATGGATCCAATGAAGAAAATAACCATTAAGGCTTATGATGAAGCAGAACATTCTTCTAAAGGAAATGTGGTGTTACCAATCAAAATAGGACCTGTGGAAAGGAATACATTGTGTTAGGTTTTAGATTTGAACCTCTTTTACAATATTCTTCTGGGAAGGCCATGGATTCACAATATGCAAGCAATTCCTTCTACGTATCATCGATGTGTAAAATTTTCTCATGAAGGACAAGAGATAACTATAATTGCAGACTCTAGTCAATATTGCAATAACTTGAAGCCAACACAAGATACAATAGTTCCACATAATAGAGAATTAGTATATCCTACCAAAGAAATTCAAGAAAAGTTATGGGAAATTTTTGAGAAAAAGCTCAAATTAAATGATGAAGGAATGGAAAAATATTCTTTGCATAATTTTCCACTTTCTCCTAAGTCATATGGAAAGCCTACAAATATCCAATCAAAGACCTCAAAGAAATCAAAAGATATGTTTAATGGAGCATTTGTTAGAGCTGGAACCCTTGAAGAAGAAACTGAAGACAAGGACATTCTTGGTTGGTTGTACAAACATGAAAATGAAACTATAGAAACAACTGCAGAAGTTAATATTCCCATAAAACAATATGGAAAAGGTTATGAAATCATGCAAAAAATAGGATATGAAGGAAAAAGGACCAATTGGTAAATGACATCAAGGTATTTCAAAACCAATTTGTCCTCACTCACAATATAAAGAAGATAAGTCCGGACTTGGATATCTAAAGTCAAATCAAATGCACCATAATTATCAACAATCAAAGTGGAGAAAGAAATCAATCTCTAAAGAAGTAAATTGGCAAGAAAAGCTACATCAAGTAGCATAAATAGTAACCAATAAACAAAAGAAACAAGAAGAACATGAAAAGCAAGAAGAAGAGATTACCACCAAAGGAAAAGAAGAGTCTTGTCAACAAGTTCAAGAAATACAAGAAAATGCATAATTTGAGCAAGATATTCTAGAAGTAGTGAAAATAGAGATGGTACAAATCGGGGAACTTTTTGCACCATGTAATATTCTTGTATGGTATAGTGGGGTGGTCCTAGACCATGGTTGAAAGATAGATTCAAACGAGTATGAATGGGGTCTAGGTGTCTTATCGAGTACATCAAGTAAAGAAAAAAATGAAGAACAAGAAGCTATTATAGAGGAAGATTTGTTTATTACAAAACAAAAGATGGAGTTAGAAAGAAGATGAGAAGAACTCAGAATCTAGAGAAAAGAGGCATATACAAGACAACAAAAGAAAGAGGATGACAAAGACAAATAAGTAACACCACAAGAAGTACAAATAGAGATAGATCAAGCATCTGGAAATATCAGATTTTTATCAAATAAGGAACAAGATGTATCAAGATGTGGTAGAACCATAGAAGAATTAAGAAATAGTCAAGTAGGATTGACTATTAGTCCAAAAGAAGTTGAGTTTGAAAGAAGACAAAATCTAGCAAAAGAATCCTCTTTATCATGTACACAAGTATGTCAACTTCAAAATGCAAATGAAGTCATTGAAAATAATCAAGAAGGAATTTGTAGTATTAAAGATGCGTGTATTGATATAATCCATTCATTTAAGGGACAAACGTCAGCTGAAGAACCATTTGAGTGTGAGCTACAAAATACTAATACCGATTTTGTTAGAACTGATTGGAAGACACTTGGGAGAGATAATTCTCAAAATCATTCAATCTATACCATTGCCTACTCTATGCCAAATTATGATCATTATGTCGTTAACTTTAAAGCACCTAAAGATGACAATGATTATGACTTACCCCTTCTTCATCCTGAACTAATTGATTGGCATAATTTAGAAAACCCTGAATTAAATGTCTTTTCCAATGATCATGACTTAGCCATGTATCTTAATGCTATTGAACCCATAACACCTAAGATATCTTCCATTGCAAAGTCAAGTAATGTTTCTTGTAGTCAGGAGAATGCCAAACTTTCTAGTCATAAAATTAAAATAAAACAAGGAAATAGACCTACTATTGAAAACCATTTCATGGCAACACTAGATAAATCAAAAGGGAAAATAAAGGACGTATCTGATGGTGAAAACCTCTTTAAGGCACCAAAAGATGGAAAGTTTAACATTATTCCTACATATTTTTAGGAGAGATCTGCTATCCTAATAGAACCAACAGAAACAATAAACATTGGTACATCAAAGGATACTAAGATACTTCATTATGCTGCCTAATTATCCGATGAAGAGAGGAAAGAATACATGGAATTCTTTAAACAAAGACAAATAAATTTTTCTTGGTCCTATATAGACATGCCAGGACTTAATCCAAATCTTATCATATATCATCTTAATGTGGATTCAAAAGAAAAACTAGTTAAGAAAAATCTAAGAAAGATGCATCCACACATTGCTCTTCTTGTAAAAACTGAGTTGAAGAAACTATTACATGTGGGTTTCATAAGACTTGTTGTTTATCTAGAATGGGTTTTAAGTATTGTACCAGTGTCAAAGCCAAATAAGAGCATAAGAGTCTATATAGATTTCAGAGATCTGAATAAAGCATGTCCCAAAGATGATTTCCTGCTACCAAACATTGATATAATTGTGGACTTATCAGTAGGACATGAGATGTTTTCATTAATGGATGGATTTTTGAGATATAATAAAATAAGAATTGCACCTAAAGATCAAGAAAAGACTGCGTTCACCTATGCAAGGGGAAATTATTGCTGGAATGTTATGCCATTTGGGCTTAATAATGTAGGAGTGACTTATCAAAGGGCTATGATGACAATTTTCCATGATATGATGCATACATTTATGGAAGATTATGTAGATGATATACTTGCAAAATCTCATACAAGACAAGAACATTTGAATATCTTAAGCAATATTTTTGACAGGCTGGAAAGATATCAGTTGAGATTAAATCCAAAGAAATGTGCATTTGGAGTAACCTCTGGAAAACTCCTTGGGTACATTATATCAGCTCACAGAATTGAAGTAGATCCTGAAAAGGTCAAAGCCATCATGGAAATGGAGTCACCTAAGAACATAAGTCAATTGAGATATTTACAAGGAAGATTGCAATCAATCAGGAGATTTGTCTCTCAATTAGCAGATAGATGTCATCCATTCACCCATCTTCTACATAAGAATATTCCATTTAAATGGGATAAAAAATGTGAAGAAGTTTTTTTGCAAATAAAAGAATATCTTATGAATCCTCTAGTATTGGTATCACCAACCAAAGGGAAACCATTGTTGCTCTATATCTCAGGGACAAATGTATCATTAGGAGCTCTCCTAGCTCAACATAATGAAGAAGGAAAAGAAAGAGCAGTGTATTACATCAGTAGAACACTTGTTGGCTATGAACTGAATTATTCCTCAATAGAGAAGACATGTCTAGTAGTTGTGTTTACAACTCAGAAGTTGTGACATTATATGTTGACTCATTCCATGAAACTAATAGCAAAGATAGATCCACTAAAGTATTTGTTGAGCAAGTCAACCTTGACAGGAAGACTAGCCAAATGGGTTATGATACTGAGTGAATTTGATATAGAGTATGTTGACCAAAAAGCTATCAAAGGACACATCATTGATGATCAATTGGCTGAAGCACCTTTACAACATGACATGCCTTTGGACATTGAATCTCCTGATGCAGACATTCTGACAGTAAGTACAAAACTTTGGGAATTATACTTTGATGGTTCTTACACACAATATGGATCAGGTGTAGGAATCTTTTCCATCACACCTCAAGGACACAATTTCAAAATCATATAGACTACAGTTTCCATGCACCAACAATACTACAGAATATGAAGCATTGACTATTGGGCTTAAAATGGCCATTGAATGAAATGTCAAAGAATTACATGTCTATAGTGATTCGTAGCTTATCATCAACCAAATAAATGATGATTATAAAACTAAGAATGATAAGCTCATGCCATACAAATAGCTGGTAGAAGATTTTAAAGAACACTTTAAAGAAATATCATTCACCCAGATTCCAAGAAATGAGAATAAAGCAGCATATGCAATGGCTACAATAGCATCTCTCTTGCAAAATCAGGAGAATCAACATCGTTATGAATTTCTCATGGGAGGTATCTTAACCCCTACCATTCAATCCCAACATATCTACCAAATTTTTCATATAGTAGAAACCAGTTAATCCTTATATGGTCAAACTTATCAGTACTTAAAAGAGAATATCCTTCCTCTTGACCTATCTTGCAATCAGAGAAGGAATTTTATCTGTCGGTCCTCTCACTATACTATTATTCTAGATATCCTATATAGGTGAGGTCTAGATAGTACTTTATTGAGATGTCTTGAACAAGAAGAAGCTGAGAAAGTTCTCAACGAAGTTTATGTAGGTATTTGTGGCACACACTCAAGTGGCTTAACACTGGCTAAGAAAATTCTTCTTATGGGTTAATATTGGCCTACTATGGAGAGAGGTTCATTCACATATGCTAGGAAATGCAAACAATGTTAGATCCATGGGAATCTCATTCATGCACTAGCACAAGAATTATATCCTATGATAGGATCATGTCCATTTTCTCAATGGGGCCTTGATTTGGTAGGAAAGATAAATCCCTCATCTTCTAATGGACATAATTCATTCTAAATGCTATTGAATATTTCACTAAATGGATTGCAGCAGTACCTCTAACAATAGTAACAGGAAAACAAATATCATCATTTATTTTGAATTATATAATCTATCACTATGGAGTTCCTATGACCATTATCACTGATAATGGAAGACCATTTAAGAATAAATATGTGAAGGAGCTATGTGAACAATTTCATATCCAACATAGATTTTCTACTCCATATTATCCACAGGGAAATGGTCAAGTTGAGGCATCAAACAAAACTATCTTGAAAATTTTAAAGAAAATAGTCAATGAAGCTGGAAAAGACTGGCACATTCAGCTGAATCTTGCTCTTTGGGCATACCAAACCAGCATCCAGACTCCAATGGGGGAAACTCCATATTGTTTGGTGTATGGATCAGAAGCCATATTACCTATAGAAGTAGAGATACCTTCTCTACGAGTATCCTTGAAAGGTCTTATACCAGAAGAAGAGCAACGAGTCTCTCAACTCCAATAACTTGAACTAATTCAGGAAAATTGCCAAAATGCAATAGATCATTTGAAAGTATATCAATAAATAATGGCAAGAAGTTATAACCACAGAGTCAAGCCACTCATTTTTCAAATTGGAGATATAGTTCTAAGGGAGAATCCAAGAAATCAGTAAGACTAAGAAAAGAAGGGAAAATTTGAACCAAATTGGCTAGGACCTTTTGTCATAATAGTAGCATATGGATCAGGAGCATACAAGTTATCTACCCTTGAAGGTGATTGGTTTTATGAACCTATCAATTCTATTCATCTCACGAAATTCTATGCTTGAGATATAAAGTCCTAGAAATAATCAATAAAAAGCATATAAAGTCCTAAAGAAATCAGTAAAAATCAAAAAAGCGGAAAAACAGTGAAAAATAAAAATAAAAATAAGAAAATGCAAGAAATTTAGATGGTGAAAACTTGGTAAACTGGCTCTATCTAAAAAGTGAGTTCCTCCATCTATGAGATCACTTTGCACACCTATCCACTCCATCCTATCGCTTCCATCTATCCTAGCTTATCCATTCCATCTTTCACATCCATTGCATTGAACTATTAGTAGAAAATATGCAGCTTACCAATAGTTATCAATCTTTGACATACTTCTTGTAGTCACTATCTTAGATTTTATCAAAATCTATCAATCTGCATTTGTATCCCGCCATGGTTTGGATCTTGATCAATTCATACATCTATAATAAATTTTTGTTTGCATTGGGGGCAATATCCTAATTCCTTTTGCTAAGGTGATCTTTTAAATCTTTGAAACTCCAAAACATTCAAAAAACTTAGAAAAAACTAAAAAACACCTAGGGTTTTGAAACAGATAACGAGAAACAAAGCAAACAAAGATCAAGGCATCTTATAATAGCTAAATCATGAAACTCCAAAATCGAAGAATCAACCAAAAAGTAATAAAGGATTATCAAAGATCATTCATCAAGTGAATATATCAGTTAATGACCATAAGAACATGAGAATGACATACAAGATTCAGTGTTTATATCTTGATTTTATTGCTAATCATGTACTCTATGTGACTCAAGGATGTCCATGACTAGAGAAGCTATGATGAGGCATGATTATTTTTCTTTGATTGTTGTCTGTGGTTTATATCTTATTAAGGTATGTACTTGTCTCAGGATATGATCGGCAAAAGATCAAGGAGGATGTTCTAAGTCATGCATGAAAGGAGATAATCCTTGTCTTTTCTGCAAGAAATACTTAGGTCAACTTGATATATTATATCAAGTTACTTGTATTAACTTGCTATATCAAAATCGATGTAAGAAATACTCAAGTTAGCTTGGATCATTATGTCAAGTTGTTTGTATTTTGTTACAACATTTTAAATCTCAATGATGAAATCAAGCACTATTACAAGATAACATATGAAGAATGGAAGTATAATTTTTAGTTAGATCATTTTAGATTAGCTCATTATTCATCTGCATTATAAGCATTCATTGTCAGTTGCATTATAAGCAGCTCATTTCATTCAAAGATCAATGATCAATGAATAAAGATTGAGTATATTTGGACAAACAAAAAACAATTTGCATTTGATCATTGTAGGTGCATTCATTTTTAGAACCCCTTCAACTCATTTAGTTGCATCTTTAAACTTAAAATCACTCATCATTATAAGAATCTATCATTATAAGTTTGGTTAAACTTAGATTCATTAATCATTATTTGCATATAAAATAAAACATTTGCATTTTCACATCATTTTCATTTGCATCCATGTGCATCAAAAACAAAAAAAATCAATCATTTATTTGCATTCCCATATAGATCATTTCATTTACACATCATTTAAAGTTAGCAATCATTTTCAGTTGCATCCAAGGTCATCAAAATAAAAAATCAAAAACATTTATCATTACATCATATAGATCATAATCATAAGGAAAAGAAAGAAAAAGATCATAACATCATCCATATAATCAATGCATATAAATCATCGTCATATAGAATAACATGCATAATAAAAGATCATCATATAGAGTCCATGTCTGCATATAGATCATCATAAAAACAATAAAAGTCCAAGTATACAATGATATCAGATTAAAAAATACAAGTGCCTCAAAGTCAAGTCACGACTGTCCTATACCACTACCACTACTCTGTCTGTCTCTATGGCTGTGGGCAAGAAGATCCTCTAGATGCTTGTCTCCCATGATCACCACTCCTCTAAGGAGGCCCCATGACTCCACCATTGCTAGTATCCATCAACACAATGGTATGATAACTAATTGCTCTTTGGCTCTCTGCAACTAAATCCTCATATAGTTGTTGCCAAAGAGAAGTCTCCTTCCCGGCCTGAACTAGTGCTCTAACAGTATCAACTGAGAGAGTGCCCGATCCAACCTACTGAATATGATCAAGAAGGCCTTGAGTATCCTGTTGTCTCCTAACAGCCGTGTCTCTCTCTGTCATGAGTGTTTGTATCTGTGCTCTAAGAAGATCTATCTATGCTCTGAGACTATCAATGGTCTCCTGCTCTGGCACATCGTTCTTTGGTACATCCCGCTCTGGTAAATCCCACTATGGCACATGAACCCCAATCCCCTCCTCTCTACATGCTAGAATCTTAGTCCGAGTAGCTCTCGGAACCCACCATCTAATGAGTGGCACATGATCCTCATCCTCTCCACCATGAGTTGCAATAACCCTAGGGTCTGGTTGAATTAAACCAAAATCAATGTCCCTCCTGCAACCCCCATCTAGTCCAATCATCCTACCTCCTCCTATCAATGGAAACCCTCTCAATGATTGCATCCTTGCCCTACCAGTATCCCTCCCAATCCATCCAACATCTCTCCCACCCATAGGAAGCAGTCTCCCAATCCTATCAACTGGTCCAAATGGTCCTCCATGGACTCTCAATCAACCTCCTCTCCATCTGGGTCTCCTACCACCACCACCTCCATCACCACCCTCATCTCCACCTCCCTCGGCCTTTTGAGAAGCTCTAAGCTCTTGTCTCTATCTCCTAAAAACTAGATCATTCAAAATTGTCATCCTCATCTCCTGAGCTAGGAGGAGGATCTATTGGATCAGTAATATGAGGAAATGGATGTGCCAATATGTACTGAGAGTAATCTGCAGTAACCCCAAGATCAAGAATGTGCAATCTCAATGTCATGCCCAAAATTTAGGGCAAAACGGAATGATTTTTTTTTTTTATAATACAAATTAATTAACAAGTTCGCTAACACGACATGCACTAATGTATTTACAATATCTATATTCAAGCTAATTATGATACAAACCAAGTATCGAAATTAATTAAATTTTATTTGCGGAAAACTAAGTGATTTAATTTTATTTTCACAAGATACCTAGTCAATAGATTAATTAAATCAAACTCATTAAAAATACAAGATAAAGATAAATTTAGCCTCCATTAAGACTATATTATCTAAAATCCATTTTTAAATCCATAATTAAAATAATCGTTTAAAGTGTCATTTAATTTAGATAATTTAATTTACACGGGCAAAATTAATTATGAGTAGCTATTAATCGACTTTAGAAAGCTAATTAAAAATTATTTTTCTAGCATCCATTCTAACCTCAAAATGAAAGGTGTTTAAATTAATCCCTTTTAAATCCAAACTTAAAATTTAATGCTCTAACTAAATTAACTAGGGCATGATTAAGTATTTATCACCCTAAATACATTTAAAAATATAAGATTATGCTTTATTCTTTAAATTTATATATATATATTTTAACTTCCTATTTGTATATCATATAGTGGTTTTGTATATCATATAAGGGTATTTAAACACTTGAATCTACATATGAAGACTTACCCAAATATATATATATATATATATATATATATATATATATATATTAGCCTTTTAAAAGGTTTTTCAACTTAATAGCAAAATAACCCTTCAAACCCTAATTAGGGATTTTCAATTATAAAATGACCCTAATCTAAATGGGTTACCATTTTATTTGATTTGTTTATTACCCTAGCCCTACCTGGGCTAGGGTTTAATATTTTTATTTTTTATTTGCATTTTGATGTAGGGCTGAAACCCATCGAGCGATGGCCATGGATGAAGTTCGCAGGTCAAGGGGTGACAAGGGTACCACTGTGTGTCCACACAGTGGTGGTGCGGCACCACTATGTGTCCACACAGTGGGAGCCGCTGGCGGCCCACACCACTATGTCTCCACACAGTTGCGACAGTGGCTGACACTGTGTGCCCACATAGTGGGAGCTGTAGCGGCCCACACTGTGTGACCACATAGTGAAAGTCGCGGCCCGCACTGTGTGTTCACATAGTGGAAGCTGCGAGGCCCACACTGTGTGTACACACAGTGGGGTCTGCGACCATTCAAGAAAACCCCCCTTTTTTTTCAAAAGTTAAATTTTTTTTTTTATAATTTTTTTTAAGAATAGATATATTTATATATATATATTGATATACATCCTTTTTTTTTATGTATATATTTAGATAAATTTATATTTATTTATATATATATATATATAATCAAACTCTTTTTATTTTATATATATTTAAAAAAAAAAAAAGAAAACAAACTTAGTTAAAATGAAATACATGTAAAATGCCTTAAAACTATATATTTGTATGAACTTATAAATTACATGCGGCATCTATTTAAAATAAATAGGCTATAGTATTTTATTTAAATGAAGTGGATATAGATGGGAAAAATGATTTCTCTCCAAAACTTCATTTTACTATATTGTTTTTACTTATGCCTTTTCTATTTAAATCTAACTTATGCCTCTTCTATTAAATTTCATTTTGAATGCCTGAGAATAAAATAATTTTCTTACTAATCTATTCATCATAGCACATCGAATACACCTTATTTATGAACTTAGGGAATCCTAATTTAGGAATACATTATTCTGTTATGCAAAAATACATTTACAGATTTTGAAATTTCTACTGTATCTAAACAAATAATTTTATTTAAAATCTAACAACAGCTACAACTCAACTTTCTGCAATTAAAATGAATACAATTTCATAGGTAAAGCAAAGCACAGAATTAAATAAAACTGATTTTTCATGTTACAAAGACTATTGCATGCAAATTCAAAAGTAACTCTTTCCAAAACAGAAAATAGAAATATATCTAGTTTTTTTTTCAACACTAAAGATATTCTGCAAAATTTACAGGATGTTTCTTTATTTAACTACAATAACAAATCTCATGTCTATATTTCAAATTTACAACTTGCCTCTCATTTCAACGAATGAGGGTGTATTTCTCCTATTAAAACTAATAACTACAAATGAAATTAAATTTCTTCAACAATAATCTTCTGCAACTTTTCACTTGTCCTATTCTTTTCTCCCGACATTCCTGCATAATAAATCACAAATATGACCATCTTGTGCTCACCTCCCAGCCTAGGCTAACTGGTAGCCACCCCCGAGCTCAAAGAACGAAGCCCTAGATGGGTAACAAACATGCAAACACATAGAAGATAGGAAACACACAGATTTCATACACACTCCCAACTTGGCTACACTACACCACACTTTGGTCATGACCTTTTTTCAAGGGTGGTAGTGGACCAATACCGTGAAGAGAACTGCAAGTATGGAAAACAAGTAGCCACCTCATGGCACAATAAATACATCAAGAATTTCAACCCCTTATTCCTTATGCCCCCCAAGGCATTCTAGCCTTATATCCCTCCTTATGACCCCCATTGCACAAACAGGCCATGCAGCAAGGGTCACACAAAAATCCCTTGTGATCGCTCTCAAAACAAGAGTCTCTCACTTGAGGGTTGTCACTGCTACCACCCACAAGATCCTCCTCTCTCCCAAGAGTAAGAGGTCTGTAATGCCCTGCTAGGAAACCCCTAAAGGGTTTAAGTTAAAAACACTCAAATAGAGTGTAAATATTTTTTTTTATAATAATAGTTAAGAGTATTACTGATAAGTTACAACCTCAAGATAAACTAGAGTTAACATAAACTTAGATAGCACAGCGGAAGGCTAAATGATCGTAAGGAGTTTCCCAACGCGATTACATAACCTTACACCTAACTCAACTTGCATCATTTGATCCATTAAACTGGATATCTTAATTATATATATGTTCAATGATAATGCATAAAACTTGATTATATATATGTTCAATGATTTGACATTTTATAATTTTAGAAAGCTCTCATTTACTTTGGGCGGTTAGGAGGCCAACATGAGATTATTTACTCAATGCACATTAACACCTATTTAATTTAAGAGGCCTCCCTTAAGGTTCAATGTGATTAATATACCGAAGTTCATTCATTTGGTTTTAAGATAACCACCCACATTTGAAATCTTTCTTAAATATTAAAGGTTTGGTTAATAAGATGAGATTCGTTCATTAAGGAATTAAACTTCCATAATTAGAGTGAGGTTCCTTCTTTTGAATCCAAGCATAACCAACTAATGAGTCGTACCTTCTTTATGGAGGATAGAATGCAAGTAGCCATAGAGTTCATTCATTGAAGTTTTAATAATGCAAATAGAAGGAGCTCAACTTATTAAGGTGGAAATGTATTAGGACACATGAGTTCATCCTTTAAATTAAAATATAGTTAGCAAGGTGAAATTCATCATTACAGGATTAAAATGTAAGTTCATAGTGACGTTCTTCCACTAGGATTAGAATATAACTATCTTATTGCATGTCACTCCTTTTAGTTAAATGAAGTTAATATGAAAAGATACATTTACTAAGACTAAGATATAAACAACTATACAAATACTTCCCATTTAGTTCAATTTTAGCAATCATAAGAGATTCTTTTATTAGGGTTATAATTATGGATAAATAGTTGATTTCACCCAATTATCAAGTTAATTTGGTAGGGATTATTTGTTAAAATTAAAACGTGAATAACTAAACAAATTCATCCAATATAGTGAAACATAATTAACATGGCATTACTCGTTTACTAAGATAAAAAGGTAAATACCTATATGATGTTCATCCTTTAGATTTCAATCTAGGAATTATCACATTAATTCTAACTTTGTTTTCCATTCACATTCGTTCAATTTACATGCTTAATAACAAGTTAATCCAATGATGGTAACCTAGCAAGATTCTTTCCACTATTACTACTTTTAATTAACATTATCAGAATACTTTTCCATAATCTTGATTACAATCTTTTATGGACCTGATTACTACATTTATCAAGATGAATAATTTTATGCACTTAGATTTTAAATTCGTTAATTTCCCATCATACACTTATACAAGATAACAACCATACATGATAGCTTAAAGCATGAAACAAAGGAAGCTAAAACATCGCATAACACAGATATGATCTCGGAGTTCACCCCTAAAGGGCTACATCTCCGGGTCTGCTCAACTGCAAGACCCCTTTGGTATTATATCGT